>NC_139706.1:10656672-10681672 GCF_964188405.1 Protomyctophum parallelum | reverse complement strand
GGTCTGCGCAGAAACGATTACCATCTCTTCCCAAGCAAGCACAGTCTGGGAGTAAATATAACTCGTTGGAGACCTCTCTCTATAGATTATAGTCGCCCTGGCCTGCAGTTCAAAGTGTGAAGGATTATTATTGCGGAGGAAATATGGGAGCTCTGCATAGAAAAGCTTGGGCTGTTTTGGAGGGGTTTGGTAGGCCTACTTGGTTGATCAAAGGTCGGGAGAAGATGAGAAGAGCAAGTTCCGCCGAGTAGCCCATTACCGCATGCGGATCACATTTTGAGGGGTGGCCGGCCGGGTGGGGTGACAGTAGGACGAGAAGGGGCCGGCCGGGTTGCTGGGCGGAGGCAGAGGTGTTTGGAACTTTGGATACGGCGCACCGCGATGAATCATGAACCCAACAACCTGAGTGCAAGGCTCCGGGAACGGAGAGAGCGGGTCTCTTGCCACTGAGCTGGTGCGCCTACTGTTAGAAGGAAGGGTGCCTGCCACTGCCTGGTGGTCACTGGTGCCTGGTGGATGTTCTTTTTTCTTTTTTTTGTAGCCTACACTCCGCTTCTATAAAAGTCCACAGCAGCAGCTACTGAGCGGGATTTCTAATCCGGCTGCTCCAGGGCTGGAGACGCCAAGCAGATCAATCAATTAAAACAGCTATGCACTGCCAGCGGGAGCGCATGCAATAACCGGGGTCTTCCAGTACCACACTACCAATGGCCCGCGACACAGAACACAGGATACTCTTCATTAGGGCGACTTCGGAGTATCAGGGTGGAATCTGACACTACAGGGTAGATTACAGGCAAGACAAAGAGCTTAGTGGAGAAGGGTGCAAATAAATGCACCTCTACTTTTGGAACCCGGGAGCTTTATTGGGGATATGCTGCATGTTGATACACCACGGGAGCTGTTGTTAGCGGCCTCTAAGCACTTTCGGGTGGGTAGATTATGACCTCAACGTGGACATTAAGAGATTTGGCCCGCAACTTCATTTCAAGCGCAGGCGACACGAGCACAGCCGCTAATTGTAACATATGGCAAGTCTCAAATTAAACGGGGACTGATTGGAGCTCACTCTAATACACAATCGTTTTTACTAATATCTTAAGTCAACTAAAACCTGCGCAAGTCTAAAACTGGCCCTCATAAGGCCCTAAAATTACCGTGGAGACCAAAAATACAAGAAAATACACATGTTTTGCCATGATACATAGTTAGAGTAGACCCAGAAGCCATGTATCGTAATTAATCAGTGGCTGCAACATTTGGATTGGCATTGTAAATGGAAATGTCACGTACAATAGCTGATCATATCATGGCCCAGTTATATTTATCATCTTAATTGATTCAATAAAGGGATGCATGTGGCGCCACCTGCAGATTACCAAACCCTGCTGTACAAGCATATTACTTACACACTGGTCATTTATAGTCGAGGCAGACATGCATAACTGCAAGTACCCTCAACATACAATATAGCTTACTTATAGTTGTCCCGACTCACATGCACGAGTTGTAAATAGAAACAATTTACCACAAAAGGGGCCTGCTATATGTCCAAAGGACTGTTCCACTGTAAGATGTGGAACGCATCAGTGTCACCTTAACCATTACTTAAAACTTTGTTATACAAATAGCAGATACAAGCTTGTAGATCTGCCATTATTGAAAAATCGTGGAAGTAATGCCATGAAAATATATTCTTTCACAGTAACATTTAAATCTTTGCTCCTATCCTTGACAGGTGTTAGGATTTAGAAGATTTGTAGAATCAGATAGTCAGGTCTTAATGAGTTAAAATAATGTTTTTTTCCCCTGTCACAAAGAGATCAGTAAACACAATCCAATGTCCAATGAAAGGATCTTTATATACACAAGACATGTTCAATTAAAAACGGATAGTTTTACAATTGTGTGGAGAAAAAAAAACTCTGTTCAGAAAACAAAATAAGTCTCAATGGTATCTCAAAACGGCCTATAAAAAATAAATTGTATCGGCCTAAACAGAAGGAATGTGCTTCAATATTGTTCTGCTGGTGCAATAGAGTATACATTTGTTTCTTCTCATTTTTGGTGGAAAAACTACACTACGGGCACCATTTTAAATTAAAAATCACCATAACATAGCTGGCCAACATCCTAAACACATTTCTTTCACAAACATTTGAATACTTTCAAAAAAATAAATAATTAAAATACAAAGAATCCTTTCAAAAACAGTGATATTTTTTATGCAGCCGGGTAGTCACTGCTTTCAGAACCAATCGTTTTTTTTTAACAATACATTGCCAGAAACTCACATTTGAATAATTCAAAACTAAAACCACTTTAAAAGCAAACAATGATGGCACGCTGGCATAGATTTGTGTATTTTTTAAATTGGTTGCATCATTTAAACAACCTTGAAAGTTTTTTTCCCCTACTTTCACTTTCCAGAACAAAGTACATGTTTATAAAAGAGAAAGGGCCCATTTTCAAAAAAATAAAAATAAATCTCATAATGCCTCAGTACCGTCGCCGTCTACTGTCTTGGTAGCTTCTGTTGTCACTTCGGTCATCGTTGTGGCGGCTGCTGCCTCTGTTACCCTGGTAATTGTTTCCGCCCTTGTTGTCATGGTAACCACCACCGCCATGACCGTGCTGGCGCCCGCCACCACCACCACCACCGGAGCCCTGCTCGTCGCCGTAGCGCTGGCCTCTGCTGTAGTGGCCACCACTCGTCTGGGATGAAGAATGTTGCCAAGAGTCGCCGCCGTCAGCTCCTCCACGTCCGTTACTGCTGCCACCACCGTAGCCTCCACCGGCAAACTGTTGCCTCTGCTGGGGCGCCGGTCCCAGCAGGCTCCCGTTCTGCTGCTGCAGCTGCTGCATTTGGGTCATCTGAATCTGCAACATTAAGTTGCTCATCTATAGATGGGAGAAAGGATGGGAACAAGACTTAAGAGACTATGGGCTCTAGTTTTTGAGGGTGGCCTGAGCCTCAACCACCCAGTGCAGCGTCGTCTCACACACTAGTGGGGGGGTATTGCCAAGATCCTTGCGATTGATACTCATCACGACAGAGTCCTAGACCTAGACCACTGGCCCGGACGGTTAGCTCAACAGTCTGTGGCACCTAGGCTGCCGAGTGCAGGTGTGCCGCGGGTTCGACTCCCAATCCCGAACGCCTTTGCCCTCTCTCCCCCCTTTCCTGTCTGGCTTACTGTTCCCCATCAATAAACGGCATAAAAAGCCCCAAAACTAATCTTAAAAGGAAAAAAAAAACACTTTTGATATTTTTATGTTTCCAAATCATCTTGAACAATAATAATGGGCCTATTATTAGAATTATTATTAATGGATAACATTGAAACAAAAAGCAAGGAAAAAAAATGTTTTAATGGATAAATGCAAAAGATAATCATATATATCGTAACCGTCAGTAAATCCACGACACACGCACAGCATGTCCTGCCGTTATTCATAATCATATGGTACATTACGATTATCGGCAAGGAATACGATGATTATTGCCATATCGATTAATTGAAACCACCCTTACCACACACATCACCACTGCGATTAGGAAGTATTCTGAATCATCTTTCCCTTTGCCTTGTTTCTACAGTACTTTCTTTTCTTATCCTTACATGCATGTTGTAACCTTAACTGCTGTGCCGCCTCTGTGCGACCGATTTCCATCTACCCTTTTCATCAGGGTAAAACAGCCTTGTAAGCAACATAGCGTTTAATTTCAGTCAGTCATCAGGCTTTCCGTGAATTACATTTCTGCAACATACTGTAAACGGCAATCAAATATTAAAACAACGTGAGGACAAGTAGTAGGCCGGGTGCCATAGATTCTCATTTGCACCCGCAGTAGGTCTACGGTTATCAATTAATTAGTCTTGCATAGCATCTCTGCCTATTGATACGTCCAGGAAAATCTACATTCAATGTATGGGCTACAACAGCAGAGAAACAAACCCACCGTCCCAATATGAAGGACTGCCATAACAAAGAATGAAACAAAGCCTTTAATTGTTGCTAATTAAAAAGGTGAACAATACGATGTATAAGCCTCAATATTAAGTCACAACCACAAACTGTTAACCACAAACTGCTGTGTCAGTAAGAATGGAGATATGAATTACCATGACTTGTTTTTGCATGCTATCAGGAGATCCAAACGATGATGATCTTTGCATTTGAGGGCTATAGGGTGGAGAATTCATCTGCCCTTGTGACCTGCAAGGAATTATTAAATTTTCATTATTATTAATTATGAGGAAACATTTATTATTATTAATTATGAGGAAACAGTGCAAGTTTCAAAAGCCTAATTTCCAAACACCAAGAATGCAAATATAAATCACAACTTAAAGTGTTGATGCTTGCACAAATTATAATAATTGCAACATAATTGCACAAAATTGGTGTCCGACTTGTCATCTCAAGAATTAAAAATAATTTGATACATCCGCCTTCTTATCCACATAATTTGTGAAAAACGATGGTAATTTTATGTCTCTGGCAAACACATTTCCAACTCTACCAATAATAGTCATCTATACAATCATTGATGTAAATGAGCAACCTTTTCACTTGTCACACCACGATAGCACTACACAAATTAAACATTTTAAGAGGCCCAAATAGATTCCCCCATTATATTTTAGATTACTTAGATTAGAATGTCTTTATACACTGAATTCTTACCACTGGCCATGTGGATTTGGAGTGTTTCCAGGGCTTGAAGTCTGAGAATTCACTGTGCTTCCTGTGATAAAATGTATAAAAAGAAAAGAAGTGTATATAAACAACCAATTCCACTAAATGTAACACTGTCATAGAGCAATGTTACTCAAATGGGGGTACATCTAGAGGCGCTCAGAAGTTAAGAAAGCCAGTCTTATAATGCATCGCATGATCATACAATACACGATCATACAACACGTTTGAAAAACATTTATGGCATTTATTTTGTCGTTTAAGCCCCCCCCCCCAAAAAAAATCTCAATTGAAAGTAGCCCCAGAATGCCTGTGATATTACAGACATTTCATGTATTGCATATACAGAGCCATAGATCACTCCTATGCCTGCCTCGGAAGCAGAATCATTTAAAGTAGTCTCAATTAATTGTTGCAACTTGAGTGTCAGATATTGTCCTCTAGTTTATTTATTAATTTTAAAGTTCTGGCAGAAAACATGCATTTAGTAAAATAACTCTACTTTTCCACAAGCTTACACGGACAACATTCTCTTCCCGCAATAGGGCCAGAAATTACTGCAGGACTGAACATATGATAACTTATTTTGGAGAGCACAAAGTCATATGGGGCACACAATTGACATGTGCGCTGTGATTGGTGCGGGGTAACCGGTCAAATTATGTGCCCCATACTCAACGTTTGTTTTCATATGGTCAGTCCAGTAGTCATTTCAGCTCTAGGTTGCTGGGCGACAGATAACACCGGAAATTAACCGAAGTGAAAAGTTTGCCTCCATCCACCTCAATGTAAACAGATTTACTAAACATAAGGGCCTGCACTGAAAAGACGTGTCAGTGGAGGAATAATTAATGAATCAATATCTAGCACGTCTAGCGTCTCCTAATTTTTAAGCCTCTCTCTCTCGAGACAGACAAATTGACCATGGTGCATTTGTCGACCATCTACATGGCCCTTTATTGGCCCTTGTTCGGTGAAGGGAAGCTGGCCAGGGAGGGTGATAATTGGCACTGCACGTAATCCTACGGGCTGGGGCGGCACCTGTCAGCAAGGGAGTGTTGGGCGGGAGGAGTAAGACAAAGGCTCTACGTTGTCCCAATGGGGGCTCCTCACTGGCAGGTGAGTCAGTCTCAGACTCAGAACAGCAGTGACAACATAGAAATGTTTGCAGGGAGGAATTAATTGTCATAACGACTACATTGGGGAGACAAGGGGGTTAAAAAAAAGAAATTTACTTTTTCAGTGCACTTGATAATGAGACATTGTCCTTTCTAATCCTCATTAGCCTACATCCAAATGTCACTACCTTTTGTGGAGTTTTTATTACACAATTGACCTACTCTGACCTTTTTGAATCCGGCACCTGGCAATTGACCCACAGTATGAAAAAAATAAAACCACCACTAATAAGAAACTAAAACTAAGTCACAAAAAATAAAAACTAACAAACCCGCTTTAAAAACGAATTAAAACTAACCGTTACTGTGTAAAGTAAACTATAATGACAAAATCCCAAACTATTTTAAACTTGATACTAGGGAATCAGGGATAGATCTAGCCCCAGTATGTTCCCTCAGCACTGAATGAGCGTATAGTGCTGAGGGAACATACTGGGGCTAGGATAGATCGTACCGTTCCGAGGTTGCACATGCATAGTTCTTCCAAAAAGCGTCATCCCATCCAGCAACTTCAGGGCGTAGGGCACAGAGTCCTCGTCTTTATACACAGCAAAGCCGAATGTTTTCTGTTTCCCATCTTGGTCTTTAGGGATTTTCGTTTTGGTGAGGGGTCCCGCCTGCAAGATAAGACACGCCGCGTCTAATGCATGGATTTGGAGTCACGATCGAGCTCTGCCCGTTTAAGATACCACACAAACACCAGATCAAGACCACCGCAGATGCATTTGCATCGATTTTGACATTTGTAAGACTCGATACAATCAATACATGCTATGATAGTCTTCTTGATCCAAGCCAAGGCTACATCGATCTGACGTATGGATGGACACATTGTGCCTGTAAGATAGAACACAAACGTTCTGTTGCGGATTCGCATAACAAGCCTGACAGCGAGCTAACGTTAGCTATGGTTGTTATGGCTTCCTCTTCGAACAAGCCTCAGAAGACTGGGACCATTAGTTAGTGCTTTACCACAGCGAATAGTATACACAAGAGTTAAAATAATAATAATGGCGTATGCGATGTTTATTCAAACTTGTCGCTGAAACAGACTCGTTTGTTGAGTAGCTTTCAATAATACCACCGACGTTAGCAGTTAGCTTAAGAGTTAGCCTAGCTGCGCTATCAGTGCGCTGGCCACAAAACGACGTCACCTGTAAAAACAGCTCGAATAAAAGTTCTTCCGTCACTCTCTGGTCGAGGTTTCTGATGAAGAGAGTTCGATTAGCCTCTTCTTCAATTCCCATCGTGACTAGTAGTGTCCTTCTACTCCTCGCAAGAGCTAAAAAGAAATGTAAACATGCAAGCAAATTTATACAGAGGGCCGCTACTATCGTAAAGTGGTGGCGTGTTGCCGTAAAGCGTAAACCATCTTCTTCTTCTTTTGGTTTAACGGCGGTTGCCATCCAACGTTTGGTGCATTACCGCCACCTACTGATCCAAATTATGATCAAACATAGTACTGCCATATCAAAAACGGCTAAAATAAAAAGTTAACAATGTCCACCCAAGGCACCCATTGTGATCCCACCCCATTCCCTATTCCATTCAGTTTTGCAGACCCTCATTCTGAACCACTGAGAAATCTTCCCTCAGCACACCGTCCAGGTCTTCGCCAGTGACATCCATCCACAGCACTCAAGAATCTTCTGGCTGCTACCAGCACCATCTTCATTCTTTCCGACTTCCTTGATATTTCGACAGCACAGTTTATCACCATGGCTATAAAAGCCAGGAATCAGGTTTTATCCATACAGATACCTGTAGATGCCATGTCCATTTCCCCTTCCCTCTTTTTCTGTCTCCCTCTTTTCATTGTGCTTCTCCATCGCCACTCTCTTTACCACCTCTGCATAAGACATTTCCCTCATTTCTGCCTTCATCTTGTGTATCTTAATTCTTAACCTCCTTCATTTTCCTCGCACACTTCTCTGACCCAGCATAATACTCTCCACAATGCATGCACTTTATCTGTTCATTCCCTTCACACTCTCCTTTGCAGGTCTCTTTCCCACACGTCCCACATCTTTTCTTTCCCCTACACACAGCTACGTGTCCATACTCTTGCCAGCAATAGCATCTTAGTGGTGCTAACAAGAAAGCTATAGTATAACCTGTATACACTCGATCTGGCAAAACATCACCCTGAAACGTGACAAACTGTCCTCCCGTTTCCCCTCCCTAAATCGTGTCATCCTCCTTATTGCACAAACTCCTTCAATGTCAAAATCCTCTGGATTCATCGACAATGGCACGCCACTAATCACTCCCCTCGTTTTCTTTCCTCCCAAAAAACATTCACTGATCAATCATTAAAGTACAGAATTTGTACTGCTTTCTCTGCTGCTTGGTCTCTATTCCTACACTCTGACTCTGTCACTACAATCCACTCCTAGTAATCCTCACTGACTTCACCCTGCCAATAATTCTCTCCACAAACTTTCCAACCGCTTGAGGATCACTAAAAAGCCTGTCGGTTTGTGTGTCCGAACTCATCCCGATCACATAATTTCTTCGGCACTCTCTGATGTTCCTTCTTTCTTTCTTTTCTATACATTCCCATAAGCTTTTGGATCCTCCAAATAACTTCTTTCATCCTCTGATGATTCTCAGACTCCATTTCAAACCGACCGCTTCCTGAAAGCTGCCGTCCGGCATCGGTAGCGCCGTAAACCATGCTGTTAATGTCCCGTTATATCTGAGTCGTAACTCCCCCAAGGTCCATATGTCATGCCTGCGAGCTGGCCTTGGTGCTGCAGGGCTAAGGGCCGATTCATACTCCTATTTTAGAGCCGAATAAAAGTCGGTTCGGCTCTGTAGAGCCTACAATGTGACGTCATTTGAGGTTCAGGGGGGCGGGTACCGTCCTAAAGTCGGCTCTTCGGTGCTACTGAAAATTTCTGACGAGCCGAAATCATTTCGGCACTACAGTGCCGAAACAGCGGTAAAATAGGAGTATGAATCGGCCCTAAGCCTGTGTCAGGGGCGGCCGGCAGGTCATATGTTGATTTAACAATACTGAGATTTGTAGAATTTTATTATTATTACAAAAGGTACATAAACCACTTCAGTCCTATATGCATACTTATGCTATTTGCAAATAGCCAATCTAGCTCACAACCCGTCGCAAAGTGGCACGCAGTGGGCTTGTAGATCTGCTATTTTAAAACCATTTGGAAACTTGTGAAAAAGAAATATTTTTTTTTACTCTCAGTAAATACTCTAGTCTAGTGCAGTTTGAGTGCCAGACTTTTATTTGCAACATAGTATTTCTACATTGCAATATTGATACTTAAGTAAAAAACATTTTGACTATACCAACATATTTCTGGCAGGATTTAAACCATTGGAAGGACGATACAGAAGGAGCTCCAGCAACACCACAGAGCTGCATGGGTGGGTGACCATAGAAAAGATGACAAAAGACAGATGGAAGTGGAAATACTTTCTTGCTGCCCTACATGCACCAGCCAGTGCAAGGATAAGTAAAGTAAGTAAATATAGGTTAAGTGAATAATCAAGAAGCAGGTTTCTTCTTTTTCTTATATTAACAAATCGACACAAAACAATTTGTTTTATAGATTTCTTTTTTAAATAATCAATTAGTCTCATTAACAACTTAAGGTGCTAATTTGTTTTTATTTAAAAAAAAAATCTTTCCACCAAATAATTAATGAATGAATAGAAAAAGAAAATGTTTTTTTAATTATAAAAATAATATAATAATCACTATAGTTAATAAAATAATCGATTAATAATCAATCTCTATTTTGGGCATGTCATTATAGGCAAACATTTTTGTAAAAACAAAATAGTGAAAATAGCCTTGCATGCATGACCTATTTTCTATAGTTTTGAAAGACATTGTTGTGCGGCTAAGTATATCGAATAACTTAATCGAATAGTTGATTAGTAGTAGTCAATAGAATAATCAATAAGTAAATAATAGATAGTTGCAGCCCTACATTTGACAAGACTATCTGTCAACTATCAGGCAGCTGAGTTGAGCAAGCACTGAGCACTGTCGCCATCTCAGTCTTGGTGACACAGGCCATCACATTGCTATACTATGAATATGGATGCGCGCGCGCGTGTGTGTGTGTGTGTGTGTGTGTGTGTGTGTGTGTGTGTGTGTGTGTGTGTGTGTGTGTGTGTGCGTGCGGGTGTGTGTGTCTAGTAGTGTCTCTCATGGGATCAATAGGCTGAAGAACATGCCAATAAGCTTATTTGTGGTCCATGGCCTGTAGGCAGCAATACGTTTTTTTTAGCTGATAGGTTTCCCAGTGGAAAGAGTAATCTTTTATGGTGATAGATAGGCCTGCAGGACTGTACTATAATGTTGTTTACAAACAGTATAGATTACCATGACAGTGTGCAAAATTATACATAATATGGAATTTAGGCTTACAACTGTTATGTATGCTTACAGTTTGCAGTTATTCTCAGCCAAAGCACATTGTGTACTAGATGCTGTTGTGCTTATTTGTAGCCTATATTTAGGATATATTGATCTATTAGATTCAATTAGTTTCTGTTCTCTCTCCTGCCCTGTCTGGTTGCTGCATATACAATTTCATATCTGTTCTATTTTCTTTGATCCTTAAAGCTCAATGTTTTTGTAACAGTGCGTGTAACAATGTGCTTCTGGCAACGGCATCATTGAGTTTGGAGGTCAAGTGCTGTGAGTGAGAATGAAACCGAAAGTCGAGCCACCCTAATCAGTCGGGCCACCCTAATCAGATGGCCCTTGGACACAGGCTGCCCTTCGTATTAATTAGATTGATTCAAAGTATAATGATTTTACCCCTTCATGCTTGGGGAATATCTTCTTCGGCACAGCCTGGCCGGGGGGGGGGGGGGGGGGGGGGGGTGAAGCCCAAATGTGGGAGATAAGAATGTCAATTGCAATTTGCTGTCCTCTTTTTGCTCTTCTTGGCTGTGTAATGTTTCATAATATCCATCTGGAATCCTGAGTTGAATGTTATATTAGGTCATAATGAGAAAACATTCTAGTATAATGAGATTATGTTATAACCTTGCAATGCGCAAGATTTATTTATTCCATTCGAGATTTGTGTAATTTACAATGAGGATTAGGATAGGATTACTATGTCAATAAAATGCTAAATGCGCCTAAATGTAAGTCATAATTTGCCACCAGAATCGTTTAGCCTATATTGTGTTTGGTTATATTAAATGCTCATTTTAAAGTATTGAAAGCATTTCCCAGTTGAAAGCAGTAAAACATAATATGATATTATCTACTGTATAAACCCTGTGCAGTGTTATTTGAGGCCTAAAGTGCTTGGAGCTATTCTTGGTCTCTGTCCATCTCCCTATCCCTAATGTATTCCCATTGTATTTTTACAACCATGGGAGGACTACAAAAACTGCTGTTCCGTGGAACAGGGACACTCAACTCGGAAATGGAGGTAAAGGAGGTGTAAAATATGGGGAACTGAAAGACATAACAGGCAGACCTGCTGAGTCTGTGTGATACAGAGCGGAACATCCATTTAACTGCCTCCAGAAAGGGAGAATAGTACTATGTATTTGTCATACTTTAAATACTGGTTGTCTGATTATCGTTCTATTGAATTTGGTTGAATTGCAGTGGGCCCATTTTATAAAAGTCCTATAATTAGCACACTGTTGATCAAATCCCATTAGCTGTTTATTTTTGAGGGGCGCTATATACAGCTTTTCGTCCCGTCCTGTCTCACATTTGCCATTGACAATGAAAGGAGAATTTATGTCATGTGTGCCTGAAATATGACGTAAATTTGTGGCAACACAATGAAAGGAAAATGTACGTCATATGTAGATAGATAGATAAATTCAGTTGTATCATGGTTAAAAGATAATAACATAAATTGACAAATGAATTCATGAAGAAGTATATAAATGTTTTATTGGATGATGTACGATGACAAGAGCGCCCCTCACTTCACACGGGTGTGATTTTATATATATTTCTTTTGTTCTGAGAAATCTTTTAAAGCATCCTCGCCTGAACCCAAAGAGGTGGTTTGTCCTCCTGAATTAACTCCATTCTAACAGTAGGTGGCAGCATTGGTCTAGATAATATTACACTTTTGCACCTTGAAACATGCTTGTGGCCAAGTTGTGATCATTGCATCTTTATTGTGATCACAGATGGTTGCTATGCACTATGCACACATGCACATGCTCAGTATTGAGATTTTGTTTGCATGGTTGGAAATAATAATCTCAAAGGGGTAATTAATTAGGTGGAATATAGATACGCTTACTATTTCATCTTCTTTGGGTAAACAACTTTGAGAAATTGGCAGGCATGCAGGAGATTACCTTTCAATTAAATGTTGTTTTATATCATCGTGGTTGTAATTATGCCAGAAAACCTGTCAAAGTCATCACAGACCAGAAACAAAGTTTTCAGTTGTTTCATCTCTTGTATAAGTTGTTTTTGCCCAATGTAATGGCTGACATCTATATAATATAGACTAGAGGAGCTGAAAGAGAAACTATCCAACTTTCTATTAGTGCTCTCCAAAATAAATATACCAACTCGTAAACCTTCATCTTTATGGCCTAAAGCTTCCAAGTACCGCATGTTTCATGTAGGCCTTCTCCCTCTTCACACGGGAGATTCACAGTCCCAGAACAGTCCCACATCAAGCCACTATATGTTCCCAGTTGTAGAGCTCTTCTAATCAACAGATTCACCACCACCACAACATCAATAGAAGACACATGAAGTCAGTCAGCCACTACTGTATCCAAGTAGAATAAATGGCTAATTAGTCTCTGGCTGACATCACTGCATATGTTACTAAGGAAGATGTACAGTATTCAGTTCAAACCTAGCCCAACGCCTTGTTCTTCACATTGCATTTCAACAAAGTAGGTCACTTGGTATCTGGTATATGTGTATTGAGTGCCAGGGTCCCACAAGGGTGTGTGCCCCCCCCATTTCTCTTCACACTATTCACCCCATGATTGCATTCCCTGGTTCGCTAATTGTCATTTGCAAATGGCACCACTTTGACAGGTTTAAAAAGCTATGATGATTAATGTAATTATAGATGGCAGGTGCAGCCAGCAATTTGGAACTCAGTGATTTAAAAACTAAAGAGATGATCTTTGACTTTAGAAAATCAATAGTGAGTCTGGAATGGAACCACTTGCTTATAAATGGCTTTGTCATTGAGACTGTAAATAACTTGATGTCCATAGGTGTTAAGAAGGCCAAGCAGTGTCTGTTTTTACTGTTTCTCAAGCTGCCATGTGTAATATACTAGACCTGCACCGGCCGCTATCTCAGGGACGATGCAAGTCTGGAATGATTTAAGTTGGGAATGCATGATGCCCCACCGGTAAGCAATACACGTTGTTGTCAGAGTCAACGTGTACTTAAGGCCAGTCTATGACATCACCAGTACTGTATCCGATCCGGCTGACTTCCCACACATCACATCACATCACATCACTCCCTCGGGATTTATTGAAGGATACTGAGATGGAGAATGTTCTGGGCTCACTCATTAATTTCATGGTATGGAAACGCTACATATTATAAACACAAGTCTGATGTGAATTGCTTTGTTATCATGATGGAAAGCAACGGATTTCAGTCTAGCTCCTTTCAATTAGCCTAGCAGACCGCAGGCGTTTCCTTTTCACAAGAAGAAGAAAAGCCTGGGCGTTTCCTGGTCTAGGAGTGGGAGTGAACCACAGTGCAGAGGGGCTCTTAATTTAGTGACGTCACGTCAGTGTTCTCTGCTGTGGGGTGGATGGAGATGGGGCGGGGGCGGTGAACCAATAGTATCCACCGCCGTGATCCCGACGGCATCCGCCCCTCTATATCAGAAATCACGCTGGCTGGGCCTGGCTGCCTTTCTATTGATTCCTTTACTTGCCATTCTGCAGGCTTAAGCCTGCAGAATGGCTTGGCTGGGCAACGTTGAAGCTGTCTCCGTCGACGTATACGTGATGCAGAGGTACCAGACCGGCGCGAGGGGTACTATGATAGGAGATGACCAATCATATCAACGCTCGAGGGGTACTACCCGGAAGACTTTGTCGTTTCGTTACTGGCTTCAAAATGTCACTGAGCAACTTCCATTGAACTGAATAGTGGGGGGCGGGGATATCGCTCCTCAATCCGTTCTCTAGATTATATTATAGCTCTATGCTTGTACTGCATGAGAAAGAATTGTCAAGAAAGCTGGTTCAGGATGATTACCATCAGGGCAATAAGTAGTGTACTTTACTGCTCTACCCAGTGGCAGGCAGTAGGCCGAATACTTTATTCATCATGCATGCACCGTCATCGACCCACGCACCTGCAAGTTTGGTGGTAGCTTAATTATTTCCTTCATTGGTGACTCGTGAGAGCACTGCTTTCCAACCACTGCTAAACAGAGCGTGTGTCCATGGAGGGCACAAACCATTTGTACCTCTTCAGAGTAAAATGTTATTCCCAGCTTTGTGTGTCTGTGTTTGTGTGTGTGTAGTAGGCCTACCATGGAAATGAGCATGCACGGAATGTGATGGATGATGATAAGAGCGCCCCTCACTTCACACAAGTGTGATTTTAATATATGCTTCATGCTTGCATGTAGAAATGAACAATAAAACAACCAACACAGACAGAACTAACCTAGTGGATCTTAGAGTATGTTTAGTATTTAATCATTGAGATAAAAATGCTTCCCTGATTGGCCAACCCAACCCGTCGGCTTGACTCATTGGCTCAGCTTTGTGCTGCTCTGCCAAGTGGCAGTGTGGGGGCAACGTGGACCGATCCTTTCACATATTAGCACGTACGTCATCACCATGAGGGTCAGCAGTTTCTAACAATATCAGCGATCCCTGTATCTTGCTTGGTTGTATATGGTAGTGGGTAATAAAAGCACTGGATAATAATCTGAGCACGGGTGTAATGGGCAGGCCTACTAACCACCAATACATTAAGTATGGGTATTATGACATGGATATCTATGAAGTACCTATAAAAACAGGTATTGCGTAACTGAAGGGGCATTGCGTTCCGACAGGCACTGGTCATATGAAACAGGAATGTTACTGTGTGCCTCAGTTGGACCAGTTCACGGGATAAAGATGGATGCTGTCATGTTCATGTTCAAGATAATACAACCCGGGACTATTTAGGACACATAGATTTGGCCACATTATTTGATTTGACATGAAAGACATAACAGCAGCAGAGGAGCAGCATTCTAGGGCACGATTGAAATCAATGGGCATTCAAAGGCGGGAATATTACAACAAGGGACAGGGTCAGAATGTAGGCCACCCACCAACCAACCAAGCAGCCAGTGCCTGGTCTAGTCAGGCATGGATGACGTCTTGAGGAATTATAGTGCCTCTACAACAGCTTACTGCCATAGTTCACTGTGACGTCTATAGGGTGGGAGTGTACGGCGATACACTGGTGGCATGACACTTTGTCCTCATCATCATCATCATCATACCCGTCCCGGCATCTTGCCTCAGGCTCTTACCCCTCCGCATCAGCCTGACTTACTTCTCGTGCCTGTTATTCATTAATATTCATATTAAATTCACATGGAATTATGTGATTCGTGATCATCAAATACTCTATGAATATTTGCTGGATGATACTTTAATTAAGCCATCGCTCTCTGCATGCGTGCACCACCGTGATGATATCGAGAGCCTTCCCATTCAATGATTGGTTTAATGGCATGGACCTTTTTACATTTTTCTTTACAAGCGCTTATCCTTTACCTCCAGATGCTCCTCATCCCTCCTCCACCCAACCACCACCCCACCCTGGTCTTATTTTACACCTCCCTTGCTTCTATTGGACGGAGTGGTGGGCTAATATGAATGGAGATGTTTGAATGGGCTCCGGCGTGAGAGCATGCTGATCAATCATACTTGAGTCAGTAGAGCAGCAGAACCACTTCTGGTCAGCATGATGCAAATTCCAGATATTACTCATGGCTGTGGAGTGTGGAGGACGTGTCAGACGATGGTGAATGGTCATTTTCAGGTGGATGAGTATAGTATTCATGTCTGTCTGTCTGTCTGTCCGTCCGTCCGTCCGTCTGTCTTTCTTTCTTTCTTTCTTTCTATTATACAGATATTTTATATTCATATGTTTAATCTAATTCTTATTTAGCACCTTAAAACATATAATGTTTTAAGGTTATTTCCCACTGACACATAAATGTCCTTCTGTACAGTGCAAGTTGGGCAGTGTGCGGGTGCTTCTTTTATTGTGGATGTTCACTATCTTCTTAAAATGGAGTTGGAACAACTGATGTTCAGGAGGAGGAGAAACGCTCATTGGCCCTGCCCTTCATGCCACTCTCCGCCCTCCACGTCAATCTACCTGCCCCCATTTATACCTGCCCAGTACCACCCAGAATCCTCCATGCTTCGCCCGCCTCGCTGCGTCGCACACCAGCCGCCTTCCCACAGGCTTCTCGCAACCCACCCCCACCCCTTCACCTCCATAGCAGCTCCTCTCCCCGCTCCCCCCTACTAGGAGCTACTACATCCACCTTGCCAAAAGTGGATCAAACGATTAAAACAAAACTCTCTCCTCTCCTTATCAGGTTCCTGCGGGGGGATATCGTCCATGAATCGTCCAAGACGAACGCCTTACGACGAACGCCACACGACGAGTGCCATTCGACCTCCTCCCCAAAGACTCCAGGGTCGGCGACCCCCCCGGAACCTACACATCCGCATTCATTCATCCCTCCTTCATCCCTCCATTTCTTCACTGTCAATAAATTCCTTAAACCTCCCCAATGGCGTGTTTATTCCTACTAGTGAACATCTTGTTTTAAGACTTTTTTCTTTCTCTCTCTCTTCCTCAGGTTTGCAAAAGTTTTTCTAACAGCTGTGATAATAACCACAAGCTTGATCGAGCAAGCTTATCAACTACCGGTATACCACAATTTAAAATTGAAAGCCTCACTGATTGTTTCCTATATTATGTAGGAGAATTCCATTCCATTTACTATACAAATAGTTTTTTGAGTTCTGTAATCATAGTTTTCAGCCCACTGGCGTTGCTTGTGGGTTTCCTCCAGACCAGCAAATCTAAACGGTTCTTCTCATTAAAAAAATAAATAAAACATAGACAGTCCAATTTGGATTGGAGACCATTGCCCTCTGGACTACAGTATATGGACAGTATAAAGTCTGCTGAGGGGTGTCCGAGTCGGTTTGCTCACACTGTATTTGCTTGTTATTGCAAAATCAACACCGAATGCGTGCTGCTGCACTGACAGAATGTGATTATATTTCCACTTCTGTGAGTCCGCACACACACACTCACGCACGCACACACACACGCATGCACGCACGTACGCAGCACGCACGCACACACACACACACACACACACACACACACACACACACACACTTGGCAGAGGGGAGGGATCCACCCTGTTGCTACAGTACTGCAGTGCTGAGTAGCAGTAACAGAGAGAGAGAGAGAGATGTCTGGCATCAGTCCCATGCGTGCCACAGAACGACTGACTGCGGCACAGCAACCCACTCTTCTCTGCCTTCATTTCACTTATCTACCTCAGAGCCCCTCGCTCCTATCTCCTCCCCCCTCCTGACTAATAATATCTCTCCTCGTTTGCCCTCCTGAGAGGTGTTTTAAATGACTTAAATTAACTTAAATGATGAAAAGTATGGGAAGGAGCTTATAGGTCATTGCACAATGAATCAGAGGGGGCAGCATTTTAATTTGACCTCTTCTTCTTGTGGTTGTTTTATTTCTTTCGCCTAACTCCCTCCCCTCCAAACCCAACGCCATTGCTCCTCTCCCTCTTTCGTCATCACTGGGAAGCGAGCCGAGGCGTGGCGTCAGCCGAGGCGTGGCGTCAGCACATTTTCAAAGCGAGCCTGGTGAATCCTCGGGCTCTGCACTCCTTGAGGCCACCACACATTAAGTCAGAGAGTAATGCCCCTGTGCCGAAGGTGCCATATGGAGGGGTGTTTTTACGTCTTTGTGTGTGTGTGTGTGTGTGTGTGTGTGTATTGTATAGTAGCTAGAGAGTATGGGATGGATTTACAGTCTATGCAGGCTATATTTTGTTGCAACAGTGCCGTGCGACAAAAATACATCAAAACATGTCTATATGAGTTGTTGTATGATCATGTGGCAAAGTATAAATTCGTATTTAACAGTTCCAACAGGTTTCAATATCCCTACTATCTTATTCCCACCCCTCAGCATTCTACATCTCTCTATCTCCCCTCTTACCACCCGCTGAATTTGTTTTGAGGCTTCAAACACCTTTTCTGAAGTTAATGAGATCTGTTTAAAGTCTGTTTGTAGTTTTCTTTCTTTTCTCCCCCCCCCCTGTGTTCTTCCAAAAGCTTCTCATACCATAGTGGTGTCCCATATTTCTGGAACATGGCCTCAGAGTCAGTCAATACTGCGGCTCATCGCCTGCTGCTCTGAGCCCAAGCCCCACCTCAGAGGGAGAGAGTGTACTCTTTGAAGATTCTCATCGCTGTGTGATATGATAATCATCGGATCAGGAATGATGCTGGGTCAAAATCAGCTCCTTGAGATGTACATAGTTGCTTTTCAGGCAACACTGCATGGACTAGAACCATTTCTTGAAATGCAAACTTGAGCTCACGACGGCTAAGGCAGCTTAACAAACCTGTGATAATGCCCATTTAACAGTTGACACATTGACCCATAAAGCACAAATCACTTGTATTGAAGCTAATTTCCCATAACTCCCACCAGGCCAATGCTCAAATAACACTATAGATACACTGCACGCGCACGCGTGTCATTATGTACAGCCATATGAAGTATTCCTGAGTGACAGCGGCGGTCTAAAGGATGCTTAACTATACCCTAGTTTAAGTTTTTGCCTTTGGGCCCAAATTGCCAACCTCCAAAGAAGTCAGCGATGCAAGTGAAACAGAATTGCATTTAGCCATGTCATTTCACGGGGTAGCTATCTGCATTGCCAGGTTGTTTATGGAGTGCGTAAGAAGGTCAAAAAAAAAATCCTCAATCTTGTTGGTAACGCTCTGTGAGTATAAATTAATTGCTGGCAGAAGCTTTATAGAATAATTGAATCGGCTGCCGACCTTATACTGGTATAAAACTGCTGAGCTAACCTTCAAATACATAAAAGCTCTCAGGAGACCTCTCTCTTAATTGTTGTTGTTGTTTCCTCTCTCTTCTTACTCCTCCCACCCCCAGCACACTTTATCTTCACTGTCACATTATTTCAAACTCATGCAGGAGCTCGAGGCTCTAGGCTGTTCCCTGTTTCTAACCACAAAATATTGGACAAGAAAAGTTTGTGCACAGTTTGTCAGAGTTGAGCTAGATGGGACAATGTCAAAGCCACTTGATGTTTCTTCACGGGTTTGGATGTACAGTACAGTACAGTACAGTACAGTACAGTACAGTACAGTACAGTACAGTACAGTACAGTACAGTACAGTACAGTACAGTACAGTACAGTACAGTACAGTACTTTGATTGATTGAAATATTTATTAACAGTTTGCAGAATTACAGTACATTTCAAGCACAAACTCAATACAAAGACTTAACTGTGAGTGGACGACCCAATTAAGCATTACACTTGTTTACAACAGGGTCCACCATGTTCAATTCATCAAAACATTTAGAGACGTACAAATAGACACTTCTATATAGTTAAAGAACAGAACAGGAATTCATCATAAAGGAAGCAAAAAGGGAAAAGAAACGTATACATTGAGGGGGAAAAGGGGTACAGTACAGTACAGTACAGTACAGTACAGTACAGTACAGTACAGTACAGTACAGTACAGTACAGTACAGTACAGTACAGTACAGTACAGTACAGTACAGTACAGTACAGTACAGTACTACGAAGTACTACGTACTACGAAGTACAGTCTGATTTTTTATATATCTATATTCTTTGTATCTATGGTCACAACAGTGTACAGTTATATTGTCAGTTTCTTGGTTTCAGCACAGGTGAAAGCTGCTCTGACATTTACAAAGTATAACAATGTATGTGAACCTATGAAACATGATATCATAGTGCTTATATAGGCTACCATAATGATAAAGACAACCCCCTGATCATTTGTCTTGCAACAGATGGCCTTCTTGTTTTCTGAAGGGAAACAAAACAAATGGACTTGTTACTGAATCTATCAGTGATAATTGAATGTGCCCAGTGACAGTGATTTAATTGTGAACCATTATGTAGAGTGGAAGCCAAACTAATTTCCTGTAAGAAATATGTTTTTTCTTTACTGAAGATGAAGATAAAGTAGAAGTTTAATTTAAAGAAAGAAAAAAAGAAGAAGAAAGTAATCCATTGACTCTATAATGGAAACGACTAATGAGTAACTCAGTGAGTATAGAGATGTTACTATACAACTGGTCGGTCAGTCAGTACTGTGTAATCTCTCAAGAACAGATTATGTGCTGGAAACAAACAGCAGAGGGTGCTGTTTTTTCTTTATTTTTGCAGATGGGTTTCCAGATTGGTCAGTGTGCCAAGATCCCTTTTGCTGGACTCTGCAGTCATGTGTAGAGTACATGTGGTCGGTTTCCCCTGATCACCAGATCACAGGAGAGAAAGAGGAATCTCCCCAAAACAGCTCTTGTATCAACACCCCCACCAGCTGCCCCATGCTCCACCCAGGGACATCATATTCATATAACAGTTCATACTATTTCTTTATTAATGGGATGTCCACAAAAATGGCACCCCTGTGAAGTGAGCAGTGCAATGTTGTGCAACATTGCACTGCTCACTTCACAGGGGTGTGATTTTTTATTATTATTACAGTATTAGTTTTTTTCTTATGAAAGCAGAGAGTCTTCTGTTTCATACGGTATATAGTATGTACATGTCGCTATAGGCCTTATTTTGTGAATAATAGTTCTTCAGGTCCATGCCTTCTCTAAAGTTCTCTCTGGTGGGCGCAAGCTGCATTCAATAGCCAATTACTGACAAACTGTACATGGGATCAACGTGTATTTGTTTTCCTCCTAAAAGTAGACATTCAGGGCTTTCATTCAGTGTGTAGTATGTATATGATATTATTTGTGTTCATTTTTATATCTGTCCGTCAATGTCTGTCAACTTCAACCTTCCATATCTCTGCTGTTTTTTCAAGCGTGCAGGCAAAAGCAGGTGTTAGAAAAAGGTCAATATCTCCAGAATGGAAGATGGTAAAATCATGATCAAATCATAATTTTAAATTGAAGTGGACAAGTTAGGCTTTCTTTTGATTTATGCGGTGTGATTCTCGCTATAAGAGGCCCCTCGCTGTGGGCCCCGAAGAAAAGTCCAATGTTAATCGCTCAGCACCACCAAGTCTGAGCAAATCAATGTGTTAAGCATTATGTTATAATTTAGCTATTGAAAAATAGCAGATCTACAAGCTCATAGCGCGCCACAGAGTGTCGCGCTACGAGATTGTAGGTCTGCTATATTTTTGTTTATCGTGAAAATATTTATTTCAGAAGGCCTAAATGGATTAAATGTCTAGAAGAGTCTAGGAACTGGGTCATCATCATCACGGCTTGTGCATTTCTACAGATGTTTACCTCCACCATCGACTGAGGTTTCTTGCTTCTCTTTGTTCATTTCTACCATAAACTGTCACATTAAAGGGGAACTTCTATTTTTATTTTCTCCTGGGCCCTATTTTTAGATCATTTGGATTGCAATTGAAGGGTGGGTCATTTGATTTAAACTATGCTGCCATTGTGTGTGTGTGTGTGTGTGTGTGTGTGTGTGTGTGTGTGTGTGTGTGTGTGTGTGTGTGTGTGTGTGTGTGTGTGTGTGTGTGTGTGTGTGTGTGTGTGCGCGTGTGACTGTGACTGTGTGTGTGTGCGCGTGTGTTTTATGTAACTTATAGTATTTTATGTAGACATACTGTATACGCATATAGTTTCATTGTATAGATATTCCACTGTTAGTTTCTTAGCTTATACGTATGATTCTTGATGACTATTTATTTACTATGTATTTGATGTATTATGTATTTTTGTTCTTGTTTACTCGTCGCTCTGGATTAAGACTGTATGCTAAATGCCTAAATTGTATATTGTGTATTCTTTATTTTTCTTTTTTTGCCCCCAGAGATCACAGGAATAATGTTTGCAGACAGATACTGGAATATGCAAACAAAGTGAGTTATTTATTTGTTATTTTTACACCCACCCTTCGTTTGTGTTCCTAAGGCTAAGAGGCCTATAATCCCCTTAAAAATAGTCGGAAAGGAATTCAACGCGTCCAAACGTTGTGTTGTCATATTCATAGGAGCTGCCGATAATAACAAACAAAAGAAAGATGTCAGAGCCTTCTTAACTGAGAGCTATGGTTTTGTGAAGAATGAACTGGATTTGCATGTTCCTATTCTCGTTTAATTTAAAGTGACAACACAAGTGCACTCGGATGTAGCCCCAAGGTTACTTCCGTTGGCTTGATGGTTCTTATTTAAAATCTGTCAGAAAGTAAATAAATTATGCATATCAATTCATGCAGCAAGTACGAGAAAAATGCCATTGGGTGTATAGTCATAGCAGCAGGTATGGGTGTAAATAGGTGGGGTGGCGCCGGTGCCGTTCCATAAATCTTCCCCGTGCGTCGACACAGCCTTGCATGTAGGTCTGATAGCATCACGGGCATTTCAAATTCACTTCCCAGTAAAACGGAGATGATGCAGGCTCATCGTGGCTCAGGGGGAGGTGTAAATAGCAGATTTATTGTTTGCTCTATTGTGTCTAACAAGGAGTAGGAACAAACCATAAGCTGCATACCATAACTGTGAATCAACAACCTGTCAGGGTATGGGTTACCGGGGGAACGATATGTCACGGAATGGAAGGAAAGAACACATTTTAGATTGAAACTATAATGATATTCATTGAAAATATTACTTATATAATAATAATTATTAAGACTACTGAGATACTACTTAATACTTAATACTTAATACTTAATACTACTTTCGTCCACAAAAGCCAATAGTCAGCTTTGTCAATCTCCAGTGATGGACATTATTAACTACGGTAACTATAACTACTTACTCTATAGTACTGCACTGTAGCCTATATGTACTGTACAATTCTTATTAAATTAAAACTATACATATTTCTCCCATGCACCCACACAGCCTGTATTACACTGAGGAAGGTCTTCTGATTATCTTATTTTGGTCATTTCCATCTGGCTAATCATGGCTCATTTTCACAGTGCCCAGAGGTGCTCCTGTTTGTAGTGTTCTATTTTACCACTTGGTTAAATGTTAATTTGAGTTTTTTCATTTGCAGTTAATGCTTCGCACTCAAAGGATCTGTTCCAAATTAACTATAAGGTCTGTGCAGGTGTTTAAATTCTGCTCACATGTCCTAGGTATGGCGCATAATGGTTTGTTGTTAAACCATGTTTCTTCATTTAATAGGCCGCCTGGTGGCTTTGGAAGCCTATCACTGAAGTGCATTATGAACAGATTGTTTGCTGCTTTCTGTCTAAATTCCTTTCACCACTCGTTAGGGTTTTTTTTCTTTTTCTTTTTTTGTTGCTTTTTTGTGTTCGCGTAGGCGGTTGACAAAGCCGGATGCACCACGGTGGATGTGAACCAACCTCCGTGGTGGAGCGCAGGCAATTTAACACTGCGCCACCCGAGTGCCCTGTAGCATTTTGCAGCTTAGATTGATCAATTTACTCTAGAAACTGTCTGTGGACCTTGCACTTTCACACTTTAAACTCTCTCTATTTACACTTAACATCCTTATTAGCATTATGCAAATGTAGCCAGAATGAGATTGAAGTATATTATGTGCATGCTAGGCAGCTCACAGGGGTCCATTTAGTGATTGACGGCCACGTGCCAGCCTTTGCAGTGAGGCAACCACACCGAGCCAGAGGCACACACACCTCAGAGAATGCTAAATCAGGAAGGTTTTCTCTCTCCACATGCAGTTTAGTCACTCTGCCAGTTACCTTGAACGATGCTAAACAATGCAGCGTTCAGACTATGCATGGGTTATATGCCGTTCATGGGTAAGTCTCCTATTGGCATAGAGGCAGCCAACGAGGAAAATGTTTCTACTACGCTAGGTGAACATGTTGTCCAACTGCTTTTCAAGGAGCTGGAAAAAGCATGACATAGTCCCTGTCACTGTTAATTCCTAGTTTGACTGTGGAGCTTGTACACCAGGGGTTCCCAAACCTTTTGAGCTTGAGACCCATTTCCGTATACATTGAAGAACAATTAATGCCACCCTTTTAACATTGCCTATTATAGCGCCACCAGGAGGCACATGAGGCACATTTTTGCACAAAAACACTGTTGAGATGCCAACTTGCGCTTTGCACACAAGTAGGCCATGTATGGCCGACTTGTGCGCAAGCAGAGGTGCACTCACCACTGCTGGTACGACTGCTGCTAAAGCTCTCTGCTGCTTGAGTGAGTGAGTGAGTGAGTGAGTGAGTGAGTGAGTGAGTGAGTGAGTGAGTGAGTGAGTGAGTGAGTTAGTTAGTTAGTTAGTTAGTTAGTTAGTTTGATGATGCTTCAACTTGATCTTTATAGAGCTCTCTGTCTGGGTACATACGATTGCTGCTCTGAGGTTTATAGAGCTCGCCGGTGGAGGACACCGACATACATACATACATACCCCTTATTGACCTTATACCAACCTTGAAACATACTTTAGTTACGAAGAACAGTGATCCTTATTGGTCGGTGGAGTACACTGGCATACTGTACTTACTTTCCTACACATTTTGTCCAAACATCACAAATGTTCCAGACCTGGGGGAGACATGTGCTCAGAGGAGCGCTTTCTCTGACCTGGGGGAGACATGTGCTCAGAGGAGCGCTTTCTCTGACCTGGGGGAGACATGTGCTCAGAGGAGCGCTTTCTCTGACCTGGGGGAGACATGTGCTCAGAGGAGCGCTTTCTCTGACCTGGGGGAGACATGTGCTCAGAGGAGCGCTTTCTCTAGTGATCATTTCTTTTCATGCACAAAATAGGGCACAAAAGTACGCCTCTCAGCCAATCACAATGCGAGGTCAGAGATAACTGTGATGTCACTGCCAACATAAAAGTGGCTCACATTGACT
>NC_139706.1:10529172-10651672 GCF_964188405.1 Protomyctophum parallelum | reverse complement strand
CACAATACACACCTTGGGCTAAAAACGGCCATAGCCATCAGCACATTTGGGCAAGTGCTACATAAAGCATGATGACATTTCTTTTTGCCTTCTATATATTATACTAATTATGAAAATTGCTCAACATATGCAATTTAGCATCCGGCAATTTCTCCATACTGGGGACCCATACTCAACATTTCGAACATAAAACCTTGGTGTACTCAACATGTCCGGGTTCACAATGGGGCTCTATGGGCTGCCAAGTAGACTATAGTAGGGCATAATGGTTCTCAAAGTGGGGCCTGGGCTGGGGTACAGGTAAAATAGCAAAGAATCTGTTAGACCACTATGTTATACTTTGGCTATTCGAAAATGGCCAATCCTCAAGCTCACAACATTGCATTGCAAGCCAATTGCATTGCAATAGGCTGTGAGTTTGTAGATTGGCTATAGCTATTTTCCTTGAAACTTTGTGAAATGTCCTGATTAATTTTGAATTAATACCACAAATCTCCTATGGGAATCACTGGTGCAAAATTGGGCTTGAGACCAGATATTATGTTGAATAGCCAACATGAGTAATATAATGTTAAGTTAGTTGCTCTACTTACTTATCTACCAGTATGTATGTATTTATTTATTATTTTATGTTATGTATAACTTGTTGTATTGGTATGAAAGTGATGTATTGGTATGAAAATGTGTTTACATAAAGATTACCAGAATAGTAATTAATTTAGCTACTGATGATTTCATTTTAGTTCACCATTTATGCTGGTCATCTCTCTGAGTTATCTTTTCTTCCTCTCATTATTTCTCCTGATATTCTTCCTGATTAATTGTCATGGCACTGCACTGTATCGGTATGTAAAGATTCATCATAGAAGTATCCATGTCAGATGGACCATTCCACCTCACACGGGATGTTGCAAATAGTGAGCAGAGATTATTTTCATTTGAGAGAGAAAAGGTTACATCATCATAACTGACCAGTCATTGTAGGGGTCCATTCATGTACTCTACTGTATACTTAACAACATAAAACAAGGTATATTTCAAGAGCAAGGGATCGCAGTAAACATCCACCCTAAATCTTCTTCTACACTGGGGGAAAAACAGCATCTGAAAGTTTGATGGGATGCATTTTTACACGTCAGTGCTGTGACCACTTTTACATTGCATAATGAGCGATCGGTTTCTTTTGACCCCGACCTGCGCGCACATACAGGTTCTTAACTTCTTATTAGTGTGACGTTGTCTGGAAATGTGTCAATTGTCAGTGTCTAATTATTATGGCTAATATCAACACTACTACTGTTTGATTTTCCTTTTTAGGCTCACAACTTGTTTTCAGTATGTGGAACTTCTGTCAACCCTAAAACTGGACTACTCATTCCTCAGGGAAAGCATTGGGTCTGGCTATGTAAGCTGAAAACTAGTCTGTGCAGAATGAACGTTTGGACCTTTATGCTGATACATTTAAAGGTCCAAAAAATCCTATTGGATTTTCTTTTAGGATTATAATCCTATAAATCAAGAAAATATCCAATAGGATTTGTTCCAAAATCGTATAGGATTTTTTAATTGGATTTGGATCGGAATCCTATTGGACTTTTTGACTAGGGTCCGGCCCCCCAGCACCCCTATACTTCCCTCAGCCATGTCGTTCCCTGGAAATTGGTCAAGCTATAAAACAGACTTGTGCACTTTCAGCCTGGGGTTCCTATTTTGAGCATGTCATTATACAGTAGCTGGGAATTGATACAAGATTTATAGCAGATCTGCAAGCTCACAATGCATCCCTGTGTGAAATATTGTGATAAAATATTAATACAAATCATATAATGTATTTGGGAACAGTGTTCCAGAGTGCATCCAGCAAGTGTAAACAAGATATGATGCTGATAGGCCTAGTGATAGCCTATAAACACACATGTGTGCCCATGCATGCACGCATGCATGCACGCACGCGCAATCGCAATCTCTCTGCCTGCTTGCTGAATATAATAATTTACCGGTAGTTGGGAAGTGTTTTATGCTGTTGACTGTGTCTTCCTCGGCCAAGCGATTCATTGTACATCTCTGCAGCAACATCCTGAGCATTTTTTCCATCGTTCATAATTCATGGAACCCTTTTGGGAGATTGTGCATTCTGACCACGAAGCACTACGATTTCTAGATTCAAAAATAGTGTACGGTACACCATTTACACAACACCATAACTCGTCACTTTAGGATACATGGGTGGCACTTTTATGGAAACAGGAGGCTCAAATAGACGTACGGTATTTCTTCCTGTGTGTGAGAGCCCCTATCTGCAATCTATTGAAAGAGTCGTGAAATGGTGTCGTGAAGTAGCAAACACAGCTATTTCTGTTATCCATCTGCCAGTGCCAAACATTAATGTTTTGGTGACTTAGCATCTTAGCTAGAGACATTAAAAGTTATGTTTTTGTTTAAGCATCCATGAGCTCACCACATCCATAAACACAAACATCAGGCACAGCAACTAGGGAAAATCCAAATGAGTTTCATCTACAGAACTGAAACATTTACAAGAATGACACAAGCTGTAACATTACTGAAAAAACTGCATTGACTAATTAGAAGACAGGCATTGCGCATAGATTTTTTCTTTATTGCTTTTATGGCTTGGCCCCATCTTATCACTACTTGCAGCTATATTTGAGGGGTGAAGCTCGAAGGGCCTATAGTCCCTCATTGGCCACGCATGTCGGACTGTTGTTAGCACGTCGGGCCAACGTATGTATGCGACTCCCCCATTATCAACTGCTAACGACTATACATGGAGCGGACCAACACCAACATCATCGGCTGAATTGACTATACACATCTACGTCTGACATAACGTATTCCATATAAGGCCATCAACTGGAACTCCATATACAGTATGGAGCTGAACCCTGTAGACCTCATCACCTGGATGTCCATGGAGGTGAAACATACTGACATGGTCATCAACTGGATCTCCATACATGGAAATGACGACACATCACTCTGACATCATGAGGATAACCTGAATAGTATGGAAGAAGCAGCCCCTATTATCACAAATTCCAACCGACGCACTCGCATGAGGTGTGGACTGACTGTCGATGTGATGTAGGCTACTAAGAGAGTTTTACCTAAGAGAGACAAAGATACAGAGAAGAGGGATAGACAGAGAAGAGGGAGAGGGTAATATAATATAATAAATTACAGTCCGTTTACTGTAGCATCAGATTTGATGATGGGAGGAAGGAGTGAGTCCCAATATATGTCTAGACTTATCAGTCGGTGTCTTATTATAAGCTGCTAATTAAAATAATACAATAGAATAATTAAATCTAACAAATAATGATACTTTTCTATTAATATTTTTTTATTAAACAATAATGATTAATAATGGATGTTTCATTTTGATCAGCTCATTTTGATCCACTCTGCTCACAAAGAGGGGGTTTCCCCCCCACTGCTGTGACATGAGAAATTGGGTGTAATATGAGTCTTCTGCCAAGTAAGCAACATACAGGATGTAGTGCAACAGTGCAGCTATGAAATGGAATGAATTAATAATAGGATGCTAGTGTTTTATACAATAGGCTAAGTGAGTAAGACTGCCTGTCCATGTTTGTGAGAGAGAGAGCAGGGAGATTCCCATGCAGCTAAAGCTTGATATGTTAAAAGCCCTCTGTGGATGTGTTCTTAAAGCTGCCCTGCCCTGCACTCTCGTCTTCATCTCTCTCTCTCTCTCTCTCTCTCTCTCTCTCTCTCTCTCTCTCTCTCTCTCTCTCTCTCTTATCTCTCTCTCTCTCACACACACACACGCACTTTGCTCTTTTCTCTCCACCTTTTCTAAGTTTACTCCTCCTATATTGGCATGTGGCAGCCTACATGTCTTCTTTGCTTTTAACAGTAAAAGACATGGTGGAAAGTTTTGTTCAAACAACACTACCTCTCTGGGGGTCTGTCTCTGGGGGAAAGGAGGCCAGTAACCTGAGCAGATTGGATAGGACCTTAGCAGAAAGCAAAGGCATGCACTGGGCAGCAATAGAGGAAATAGTGCATACTGCCTATAGACTAACGTGTGTGCGTGAGTGCACACAGGCTGCTGAAAATCCAGTTTCAAATGTCTCATATAGAAGTATAGAAGTCAGCACCCGTAAACATTTGTCTCATATAGAAGTCAGCACCCGTAAACATTTGTCTCATATAGAAGTCAGCACCCATAAACATTTGTCTCATTTAGAAGTCAGCACCCATAAACATTTGCTTGTGTCCCACAAGCAACATTTAATGATTCATTTTGATTTCTGTATGCCTGAATCGATATAATTACAATTCAATGTCTTCATTTAATCTATGTGGAAGTTATACCGTTATCATTGTTGTAATCTACTGTATGAGTAAGTGCTTTACACTGTGAACCTTTATTTAAGTCTTGTTTTGTGCCTTCCTGTCTGCCCCTGTAGTTCTGTTCCTGTCTTGTCTCACTAGTCCTGTGATTGCCAGTGTTTCCACCTGTGTCCCCCTAGTTCCCCAGCCTATCCCAGTGTTGATTGTCAGTGGTGTTCATCTGTGTCTAGTTATCCCTTGTCTAAAAGTATGCCCTTGTGTTTTCAGCTCTTTGTTCGTTCGGAAAATGTTGTCAGTGTTGTTTAGCTCCTGGTGATTCCTTGTATTTTCCTAGTCCTAGTGTTATTTCTTGCTCCTAGTGTTCCCTAGTTTATTTTTGTTCCTGTGTTTGTTCCTGCAGCTCCTCTGGTTTTTGGTTAATAAACCACCGTGCACTCGACCTGCCTTGTGTCTGCCTCATCCTCTGCCTTTGTCCTGCGCTTGGGTCCTACACCTCTCTGCCCTGCACCGTGACAGTAAGTACACATCTGTTCAAAGACACACAAAGTCAAAGGTTTTAAGATTGACCTGACCTGACCTGACCAAATATACCCAGGGTCCAGTTTACACCCTGGGATATATTCTGGGCTAGTCCAGTTCATACCCCGATGTACAAAACAGGCTAGCGCAAAAATATATTGGTATACCCCATAAGACCCCAGGGAGGGTCTCCAATGTTGAAGCGCTCGTCCCTACTGGTCAGAGGTGGGACTGCAGGCGGACCCATGGAGTTATGTCGAGGAAAGCAATGTTAAAGCTGGGCTTTAACATTGAACGCTCGTTTGCACTTCCGCATTTTGTACACCAAAATGTGGTGTTCAGAAGTGGACCGTTCTTCCGGGTGCTTCAAATGAAATGAATAGCGGGGTCCTCCCTTTATCCTTTTATTACTCTGTGGTATACCCTAGCCCAAACCACCTACCACTACCGCCTCCCCCTCGTGTTTTGCATTAATGACATCATAATTATTTTAGAAATGAATTATTAAGTAACATACCGTAATTATCTATGGGGGTGGGGGCACGGGGAGGAGGGCGGCGTGTGTTGTTCATCAATAAATCTGTCCAGATTCCACCATAGCACTATATGGTGGTGTATAAATGTAAATGTTTTTGCAGCACGATCCTATGTGAGGAGGACTCTATTTTTGTTACATGTTAGGCGCAGTACCCAGGCTTTGACTGTCTGGAATCTGTCCATAGAGTATCTGTCGGGGTAGACAGTGGGCTGGCATACGGATCACATGCCCGACCCATCTGAGGTGTTTTTGGCCAAGGAGTGCAGTGATGTGTGTTGGTCCCATAAAAATAATTCAGGTCAAACCCAGGATCCTTTGTAGGCAGAATATGTGGAAGGCGTCTAGACTGTGTATGTGTCCAGGTGTCAGAGCTGTAGAGCAGCGTGGAGAGGTATACTAGACTGCCTTATACACAGCTGCCTTAGTGGAGATGGTGAGGTTCCAGTTCTGAAAAACCCTGGAACCGTAGCCTTCCGAAGGCAGCAGAGGCCAGGCCGATGCGAGCCTGGACGTCATCGTCTATGGTGCATGATGGTGACAGAGTGCTATACCGAGGTAGGTGGAGTGAGGGACGGTGGCTAATGAGTGCCCGTCGAGGGTGAAGATAGGCATGTTTGGCTGGGGAGTGAACTCACTGGGGAGTGAACTCCTGCACGAGTATTTGCGTGTGCTGTCCGGGTTTGTGTGAACACAAACATTGGCTTGGGATTGGCTGATCACCCCATAGCGATGACTTGATTGGCTGAGCAAAGTACGTACATATTGAAGATAAAAGTGTGGGCAGAATAGTGAAGTCGCCAAAGCCCAAAAGTGATTGGCCGGAATGACTTTTGTGATAATTTGATTGGCTGAGCACGGAATGTGATGTATGATGATGTAAGATGATAAGAGCGATAAGAGCGCCCCTCACTACATCACCTCACTGTGATTATTTTCATGTTTATCTGGCACACACACACACACACACACACACACACACACACACACACAGACACACACATGTCACTCAGCGTCTCTGCCATATATGGTGGCTGCCAATTATAGCAGAACACTACAATACTTTGCCAGACTTCTTTCCTCCTTTTTTGGCATCCCAAGTTGTGCGTTAGGCCCTTGGCTGCCAAATATAAAATCAAATAGTCACCTGGTCAGCTTCATGGTAGAAGGGGTTGGTTTTTAATGACCTTGGTCAGTGTAGAAGTCGGCACCCGTCAGGCTATCTCTAATACAGACACTAGTCTGCACCTGGTCAGCTCCATGGTAGAAGTGGTTGGTATTTAATGACCTCTGTCATAAAGGCTTCCTCTAGGGTCTAGGCTGTGGTCAAAGGTGCAGGCTATCTCTAATACAGACTCTATATCAACCACAAGAACATCTGGTGTATTAGCTGTCAAAGATGTCTGGGTAATCGCACGCACGCACGCACGCACGCACGCACATACACACATTCTTAATAGAAAACTATATTACTGTATGTATTTAAAAAACAAGTACTCCAACACTTTAACTTGAGTACAAATTTGACAGAGCACTTGAGTTGTCATTGAGTATAGGAGTATATTTACACTTTTTTACACTCAATTACTGTAGTTTCACAATTGGGATATTGTCCTATCAGTAGTAGGGATATCCCGATCCGATCATGATACCACAATTTCTGTGTTAGCCGATACCGATACCGAATACTGATACCAGTGTTGTGATCTCGTGTTGTGTTTATTGCTATCTAGCTATATACAGTATCTCGTGTTGTGTTTATTGCTATCTAGCTATATACATTATCTCGTGTTGTGTTTATAGCAGACTCCTCACTCAAATGTGCACTTGCAGTTTGGGCAACTCCAAAGCAAACTCGATATGACAAATAAGGGCCGATACCGATACTTTTCCCGATACCGATATATACAGTATCGGGACATCTTTCTCTAATCAGCAGTAATCACATTTTCAACCCTATAAACCACTGGCTCCTGATTTCACACGCCATGTAAATTAAACGTCCACAGATGACCACCAACGCACTGAGCGTCGATAAATCTCCAATGCGAGATGAATGGGATGAATTAATAATAGGACGCCAGTGTTTTCTACAATGGGCTAAGTGAGTAAGACTGCCTGTCCGTGTTTGTGAGAGAGAGAGCAGGGAGATGGAAGCCTTTACAATGTTACCCATGCAGCTAACGCTTGATATGTTAAAAGCCCTCTGTGGATGTGTTCTTAAAGCTGCCCTGCACTCTCCTCTTCATCTCTTTCTATCTCTCTCTCGCACGCACGCACGCGCGCACCCACACACACACACACACACACACACACACACACACACACACACACACGCACATTTTAATTATTTTATTTGGATTTGCACAAAAGGCGCAATACATTAGATCCAAACACTGATCAGAAGAAGGTTAAATTACAGTCAAACCAGATACAACTGCTGCACATGATTCACACACACGTGTCCACGCGCATTCATGCACGCACACACGAACACAATTTCTCTCTATACCTTTTCTACGTTTACTCTCCTTTATTCTCCTATATTTGGCCCATGTTCCGTGTGGCTGCCTTTCTACGTTAACTGTCCTTTAGTCTCCTATATTGGCCCGTGCCCGTGTTCCATGTGGCTGCCTGCATGTCTTCTTTGCTTTTAACAGTAAAAGACATGGTGGAAAGTTTTGTTCAAACAAAACTACCTCTCTGGGGGAAAGGAGGCCAGTAACCTGAGTAGATTGGATTGGCCCTTAGCAGAAAGCAAAGGCAGGCAGCAATAGAGGGAATAGTGCATAGTAAAGAAAAGTATGTGCATGCTGCACACGACAACATGCATGTATGCACATGACTGATTTAAATGCACATTCACCCTGTCATAACCCGGCCCGTTGGGCCATGACAAATTGAGGAGGACGCAGTAGCAGTGTTCAAAATAACAATTTATTTACAAGAGATAACTAATATTAACCTAATATGTAAAGAATGCCTGAGATGTGGAAGTCAGTAAGATCAGTGGTGTCAGAGTGGATGTGTGGTTAATATTGTGAAGGTGTGTTGTAGTGTGCAACTCAAACAGTAAAGGGAAACAAACAAAAGGGTGCTGTCATCTGGAGAGGGACCCAGAGAATGGCTGGCAAGCTCTCTTTTATAGAGGTTCAGTCAGACAACTCAAGGAGGATGTAATATATATTATTTATTGAATATAAGATAATCAATGCAATATATTTATTATGGTTTGGCGATGTATTGGATCTGCTTTTTAGGTACTCAGGTCAAGCGCATCAGTCCCGACCATAGGGACTCTGAATCCCCCGTACCTAAACAGTAGATCCAAAACGACAGGTGGTAGCTGGGGTGGAGGTGGGTGAGCACTTTGTATACAGCAGCGCACAGTATACAAAAAGGCAGCAGCAAGCAAGCAAGCAGGAGGATGAATGCAAAACCTTGGGTTAAAGTAGCCGGTATGAGAGATTGGGTGAGCGTGTGATTGGCTGAGTGAATCATGTGGATGAGAGCCTGATGCTGCGGTGGCCCAATTAACGGCCGGCGCGCTGACTGAGGTTCCCTGACTGAACTTGCTCTGCGCATGTCTACGACAGGCGCAGATGCTCATTTCCAGGAGCACTGGCCAGGTGCTCCTAATGCACCTAAGGAGGAGTCTCAAGTGGGCCGACGCCCACATGATCTGTAGGAGAAACACACACAGGGCAGTACACCATATACACAGCATAGGCCCTGCAGGCCAGGCCAAGGGGCCGTGACAACCCCCACAGTGCCCACACAGTGTGCACGCACGTACGCACGCACGCACGCACACATGCATGTACAGTACCAGTAATCTTGGTGCGACCTAAATCACACAGAACTCATTACGTTACATAAGTGGAATTTTACTTTCAAGAAAAAGAAACGGAAAGGTCTAGAGATCCAATGAGTACACAGCTTCTGATCTTGTCTGATACAGACACACACACACACACACACACACACACACACACACACACACACACACACACACACACACACACACACACACACACACACGCTCACTCACGCAGATGCACACAGTGTTAATTTTTTCCTGAATATTTAGATTTAGTCTCAGTCTTTTGAATAACACACCTTTTAGCAGTCTTAGTCAACAAAATGCATGCAGACACAGGCAAACACATGCATTGCACACACTCACACTGCCCATGCTAAGGCTGCTCATATGTTGATATAGGAAGAAAAAGCAGTAATCTTCCGTGCCAAATACTGTCAGCTGCAGCCATGGCCCACATACTGTATGTGAACAGCAAAAGGCCATATCCCATTCCTATCAGCCAGTCCCCCAGTCATCATCATCAGTCTTTGGATATGCAATCATCACCACTGGCTCCAAAGTTCACTGACAGCTTGCGAAACTGTGTGCAAATGAAACATCCTCAAATTGTTGAGAGTGTCGTAAATCTCCCTGTGAGATGAACGTCTCAGTCAAAATAAAGTCTCAACTCTCCCAGAATGATATATGGCATGACTATATACCATCCACCTATAGACCGATTCAGAAACGGGTCTCATGGTCGCAGATACATAATGTCAGTCTTACCCAATACCCAATATTTCTGTTTTAGGAACACAAGGCTGCTGTACTTTATACCTCATACTAATCATTAAAGTATGAGGTATAAAGTACAGCATATACAGTACTATACACACACACACACACACACACACACACACACACACACACACACACACTGTGTGTGAATGAATCATGCTCATCCAATTATGATAAAGTTTTGTGGCTCCAAGATTATGTGGCTTTACCACGAGGGGGGGGGGGGGGGAATAATTCTCTCCCCCACAGTGAGTAGGACTGAGATTTCATTCAGGCTTCAACAGGCCATGTCCCTTAATTAATGGGGCTCGGCTCAGCACAGGATGGTGCAGCTATTTAAAATGCTCAATGTTATTTTTTTCTCTCCTCTCTCTCTGTCTCTCTCTGTCTCTCTCACTCTCACTCTCACTCACACTCACACTCACACTCACACACACACGTTTGTATTTAGGGTTATCCTAAATTAGCCTAATATAAAGCAGGTGAATCAGATCAGCTATTTTTCGGTGTGTGACTTTATTGTAAAACATGTTTAATTCTAATTCCAAGTTCCAACCCCTGAATTTAACCTATAAATGTTTAATCCTAACCCTGAGGCCAAACTGAATGTTTTTGTAATAGTAAGCGTATTTCTAAAACTGTTTTTTTTTGTGTCTCACAATGTCTATTTGTCATATTCTGCTACTTGTCGGGACATTTGGTCCTCACAAGTGTATATAAAAACACACACACACACACGCACACGCACACACACACACACACACACACACACACACACACACACACACACACACACACACACATTACAGTATATCACTCTAGCTCTCATTTAGTTCCCTCACTCATGGTGACATTAGTGATTCATTTTGCCTGTGCTTGGAACACTGCTTGCCAGTTCTGGAAGGATGGGAAGTGTGTGTGTGTGTGAGAGAGAGAGCGAGAGAGAAAAAATTGCTTGCATCTAAGTTTGTGTCGTACGGGTGTCTGTGTTTTTGTGTGTGCCCTCATGAGCATGCTAATGTCTCTGTATAAGTGTGCAAGTTTGTGTTTGTGCACGTAAGAAGCTTGTGTGTGTGTGTGTGTGTGTGTGTGTGTGTGTGTGTGTGTGTGTGTGTGTGTGTGTGTGTGTGTGTGTGTGTGTGTGTGTGTGTGTGTGTGTGTGTGTGTGTGTGTGTGTGTGTGTGTGTGTGTGTGTGTGTGTGTGCGTGTGCGTGTGCGTGTGCTGGTAGTGGTATAGTTTTTGGGCGGTAGAGCAATGATTGGTTGATGGATTGATGCCTAATATGTGCAATCTGGTGCCATGCAGGCTGGCGTTTGAAAACGGGGTCCAGGGACTCAGGGAGTGCTGGAAAGGGACCTGGATGCACCCTTAGCCAGCATCTGGCAACTCTGCCCCCCCAGTGGTGTCAAACGATTATTCTTAAACACCACGAAATGCTGCACTTTTCAATTCATGACATGGTTGAATGAATGCCGCTTTTCCTTTCGGTTCAATGAGGGAAATCACTAAAAATGGATATCATTGCTGTCAGGCAGAAACCTATCTAATTTTTTTTTTTTTTTTTTCTAAATGAAATCCCTATACTTTGTTCATACAAGAGTGTCACACAAAAGTAGGTGATAAGTCGGTGGGTGAACAGTTTTCGAGTTATGTGGATTACAGACGTATACAGATACTTGGTGCCTGTTGGGCACTGGCCTACTCGGAACGATGCAAGTTGCAAATGCATGCCCCACCCAGTTATGTCTGTGTCCCTTTTATGCCCATATACGGTATGGAGTTCTTTGTCAGGCATGCCCAAATATGGAGTCTATGCGGAAGTAGGGGTGGGCGATATGGACAAAAGTTTTATCACGATATTCTTTCAAGCTTATCACGATACACGATATTATCACGATATTTTCGCGCGTGTTTTTTTATGGTTATTTTTCAAGTTACTTAACAGTACAAGGTAACAAAAATTTAAGAAATACCATTTAGACTGTATTTAGACATTTAAATACCATGAGAAACTCCTCATCGGTATGTGCACGAGCACACACACACACACACACACACACACACACACCACTATTATAATGTAGCTGTCAGCAGAAACCGCTTGTCGTCATTTTTTTATATTTTATGTCTTGCAAATGTATGCTCTACCATACTATAGCATCACACAAAAGCAACAGAAATAGCAGATCCGCAAGCTCTGCTTATCGTCTCTGTCGGGTGGAAATCCCATATGTCCAAAACTGTTAAGGATTCAAATTAAAAAAGGGCTAAAGTAGCAGATCTACAAGCTATCATGTCACTTCACTCACACATCTCGAGCTTGTGGATCTTCTACTTTTGGTGCTTTTGTGTGACGCTGTATCAGTGATGTAAATAGGTTTTCAATGTAATGGGTCCCGGGATGCACAGGTGGTCATTCAAATGAGTCCCAAAAAATTGTTATGAGTCCCATTTGGCCTTTAGTGTGGTCAACTTTTTGAGGGCACAAGGCCAAGTGCCAGGGCATGAAGGCCATCAATTAAAACAATTATTTTAAGTCCCCGGTCATCATTATTTTAGCTTAAAGGATGATTTTAAGGATGATTAAAAAAATAATAATTTAAAGGCGAACATTGGTTCAGAACAGTGCTTCTTAAATAAATAATCACAGCTTTAAATAACAAAATATAAGTAGCTACTGTCTGTACAAACATGTCTGTAACATGGGGTCCCAGTGCAGAGATGCACTGGGACTGGTCAACAAACGAACCGGTTCAATTTTAATGGTGACGTAGACGCGACGCAACGCGGGCAGTGGAGCCACCCTTCATTGATTAAAAGGGGAACATTCTGTGACGGTGACGGAGACGCGATGCTGACGCGCCCGGTGGAGCCCCGGTGCAATACGGACAATTTACTCTGTCAACTAACATAGCAGACGATAGCTTGGTAAATGGTGGAGCAGTCCTGCAGTCTATGCTGTTGCGTGGTGTTGTTTCGTGAGTTTATATCCATGAAGACGAGTCACGTTGGTCTTAACACACGGGCTCTGTCTGTGTGACAGACGTGGAGTTCTTTTTGGGAACTATAAACACGTCGCCCTTCCTCGACATGTTGAGCTGTTTACTACATGAGGCTACAGCTCAGCGCAATGCTGTTTCCCTCTGCCTAGAAGAAAGGGGGCGGGGACTTTGGGAGTGCTGAGAACTCAACAGAGTTATAAGCAAACCGCGCCGTCCATTGGAGTGCCGTAGCAACGTGTGGTTAGCTTGTAGATCTTTTATTTTTTGTGAACGAAACCGTCGTACTGCAGAAGTAAAAATTACGGCATAGAACTGCATATATATATATATATATATATATATATATAAGTGTGCATTCACTGTCTGATGCAGCACATTTATCGTGATGGAAACGATAACTCTAAAAAGCCATATCGTGGAGACGTATCGTCCCGACGATAATTATCGCCATATCGAACACCTATGCGGAAGTCATAACATCATTGTGACGTCAGAACAGGCCAGCTGGCCCAGGCCGTAGCGTAACGGTCTGGGCACCGGACTGGTAATCCAGTCGCAGTGTGCCGCGGGTTCGACTCCCGGACCCGACACGGCCTTTACTGCATGTCATCCCCCCATCTCTCTCCCGTTTCCTGTCAGCCTACTGTCTGTCCCTTCAAAAATCAATAAAAGGCGTAAGCCGCAAAAAAATATATTAAAAAAAAAAAAAAAAAAAAAAAGAACAGGCCAGCTCCGGCCTGGGCCATGGCTCAGCGGTCCAGGCACCTTGGCTGGTAATCCAGTCTGGCAGTGTGCCGCGGGTTCGACTCCCGATCCCGATGGCCTTTACTGCATGTCTTCCCCCCCCATCTCTCTCTCCCATTTCCTGTCGGCCTACTGTCTGTCCCTCCATAAAAATAAAGGCGAAAGCCAAAAAAAAATAAATAAATAACAGGCCAGCTCCATATATGGATCTCGTGTGATCAATTGGCTATTTTGGCTTTTGTGCTGGTTCTGGACAACGGTGCATCCCACCGACTCAAGGCCTGGCACTGTGGTGGTGTGGGACGCATGTGTTGAATTTGAAGTCAGTGGGGGTTACGTGGTGTTTCAGAATAGGCACAAGACGTGTGATGTCAGAACAGGCCAGCTCCATATATGGACCCTGGGCAGGCGTCCATAATGGAAATAGAGCTTGATTTTGGGTAGTACTAGTAGGCATCTGATCACACTAATAATGTACTAATATAACATTACTTAGCATTTACAATACAATACAATACAATACAATACAATACAATACAATACAATACAATACAATACAATACAATACAATACAATATGATGTATGAAAAAGACAAGACAAGAAAAAAAGACCGCAATAACATCTTCGTATAGTTAAATGCAACTTCCAGACTGGATTACCAGCCAAGTCAGAAGGCAAAGCTCTTTGTTTACCGAGCAATCTTCGTTCCTACTCTCACCTACTTCTTCTGAAAAGGAGCCAGCTTAGGTGGTTCGGGCATCATTGTTAGGAACTTAGAATGCCTCTCGGGCGTCTCCCTAGGGAGGTCCTCGGTGCACGTCCCACTGGGAGGAGACCCCGGGCAGACCAAGGATGAGAATGAGATGGAGGGATTACATCGACTTACTGGCCTTGGAATGCCTCGGGATCCCCCAGGAGGAAGTTACTAATGTTGCTCTGGCGACTCATATAAAACGGCTACAGTATGTAGCTATGCCTAAACTCATCATATTTGTGATGACGGCTATGGCGTCATCACAGTGTTTTTTGTGCAAAACTAATGCTTGGAATGGATTAAGAATCATGAAAACCCCCTAGTTTCATACAGTATGTCACATGCTACTTAAAGAATGATTTTGTTTTTGCCTTATACAGTATAGGATGTTAATGGTATGGTTACATATTATGCTAATTACTCAAATTGCTCTAACGTGCAACTTTTAGCAACCAAGCTGAATTTCATCCATTAGGCATTTGAATTAAACAACATTTCTGCTTCTAACATGGGACATATGGGGACTTCTAGTAGACTAAAAACTGATGTTGCAGGGCCTGATGGAGCAGGGCCTGGCTGTAAACAAGTTCTTGAGCCTAGTCCAGTTACCCTGGGTAAACATAGTAACTTTGCTTTGCTAACTTATGTGACAATAGAGAGTATGCACATGCATGATTTTCCCATCAGGACACGCCCTAGACTTGGCAAAACATTGAGCAGAATGGAGTGTTGGAGTTTGGAAGCGCTCGTTGGAAATCACTCAACCGTCCTGCGTCCCACCTGTTTCTAAATACCATAATGCAGGAGGCAGCAAAATGTTGTGTTATTGAAAACAAGCACTTCCAAACTCTGACACTTAGAAGCTCATAACGTTTATATGGTGGATTTTCATGCAACAAAAACTTTGCAGATAGAAAGAGGATAATTCAAGCTTTTCGTACAGCTGCAATGTTGGTGAGTTTAACACTGTTTAATGCAATCAGACAGGACTTTTCTGTGTGGATGTATGGACTGTCAAGGTAGTCAAAAAGTAGTTTTTTGCCACTCAGTGGGCATTCCCGCATAACTTCCAGGTACGATGATTTCACGCGCATACCCTCTATAAGGCCACCCTGGGCAAGACCTACACTGAAAAGACTATCAGCGGAAGTTGCAGGATTTTAGCGGAAGTATCGCCCAAGGAAATTACATTGATCCTTTACAAATCAGTTTACATTCTCCGCGAATGAAACAAGTGTTGTGATTGGTCGGGAAAATATCGTATCCGGGGGAAATACATCTGACGGATATTCCGGAGGATACATCCGCCGATAGCTTCTCTGCCTTACGTTGTGACCAGGCTTTTCTTTTCGCATAAGTAAGCCTGGGACCGAGGCTACTATAAGGCTGCTTCTGATTCTGAAGAACTTTTTGATCCTTCTTGATTCTCCTTGATTCCTTCTTGATTCAGACTGCCCTCCCTGGCCTTCTCAACTGCACTCCTGAATTACACACATGCATGCGCGCACGCACACACACACACACACACACACATGCACGCACACACGCGCGCGCGCATGCACGTACTCCACGCGTACACACACACACACACACACACACACACACACACACACACACACACACACACCGCCTGTAGAATCCCCCCCCCCCCCCCCCAGGCTACCATTTGCGAATTCATCTCTGCCCTCACAGCATCCTGCTCATCTGTCACATCGCATTGTGCCACGCGCAGACAGCCCACGATAACAGCACTGGGGCCTTTCATATTCCACACATGCATCCAGCTACACCCGACATACATTGTTACCCCGCAGACCCTGTCTCTCGGTGTGTGTGTGTGTGTGTGTGTGTGTGTGTGTGTGTGTGTCTCCCCCCCCCCCCTCTTACAACATCAGCCCTTCATGTTGTGCTCACATTCACCTCCTTGCTGTAGTTGTCGGGTATAAAGATGGGATTTTTCTAATTGACAGGTTTTGTAATGCTCTTGGTATCTATAGTAAACACATTTTTATGTTTCCATTAACTCTGTCTAAACGTTGTCTCAAACGTTGTCTGATGGATCTAACAATGGCTTCTCGTCGATTTCTATCATGTTGTTCATTATGTAATTTTGCTATCCAAATATACCGGATGGACAGACAGACATAAACAAACCATCTTCTAGACGGCTCGCCCCTTAGGAAGAAAAATGAAAAAACGTTTATAAAAAAGTCTCATCTTCACACATCGGGGACTGTAATATGAAAAGCCAGAATATAGGGCAGGATACAAGACGGTGGGCTGAGCAAGAGGAAATGTTTTGCTGCAAATGTGTTGTCGAGAGTGCAACACAAAGGAGAAAGGTCTGATGGGAATTGACAAAGTGAAGAGAGAGACATGCGGGGGTGGGTGGTGTGTGTGGAGTGGAATGAAGGATGGACTGAGAAGTATCTGAGAGTAACTTTGGTGACTAACTGTCCCAAATTCAAGTCAAAACAACTTGGCATCAAGGTATGGTAAATGGTAAATGGTGCATTTATATAGCGCCTTTATCCAAGGCGCTTTACAGAGATTGTGCATTACATTCACCCATTCATACACACATTCATACACCGATGGCAGTGGAAACCATGCAAGGCACCAACTAGCACATCGGGAGCAATTAGGGGTTCAGTGTCTTGCTCAAGGACACTTCGACAGTAACTCTGGGAGAGCCCGGGTTCGAACTGGCAACCTTACGGTTACCATCCAGGCACTCTACCCCTGAGCCACCGCCGCCCCATGAATACCATGGTATTCATGAATACCAAAGGTATGATTTTCAGTTGCAATCAAAAAATACAGACACTCCTCTTTCTATGAATCACTTTTAGTACAGCAGATAATAGGAACTTTCACTTGGTGATACAATCGTGAAATTTGGCATGAACTTGCCTCTGGGTCACCTCTTTAACTTTTTTAACCGAGCCAACGAAAAATCCAATATGGCGGTCATTTTTCAAGATGGCCGCCAAATAAAAAAGGCCTTTTGTGGCGGTTCTGGACAACCATGTGTGCGGCCGACTCGAGACCGGGTACTGCACTCCCTGTGGGTGTGTGGAACGTGTGTGTCGAATTTGAAGTCGGTGGGGCGAACATCTTGAAAAATGACCGCCATATTGGATTTTTCGCTGGCTCGGTTAAAAAAGTTAAAGAGGTGACCCAGAGGCATGTTCATGCCAAATTTCACGCTTGTATCACCAAGTGAAAGGTTCTCTCACAATATGGCTGTTAGCCGCTGTACTATTGAGAACCTAGCATCCCTAATCTGCAACATTTGCAGAAAATAGCCGTTCTGCAATCTCACAACGTGTTGTAATGTGACGTCGGCTATTTTCACCATAGAGATTTGGTGTAGACTAGAGGAATACAAGAGTTCAAGGAATACAGTGCCAAACTCAGTACACAGGGTCGAAGTGGTTAGACTGTTACGGATAGGGTTGTCCCGATCCGATCACGTGATTGGAAATCGGGCCAATCACGGAATCGGATGAATATTATATCCATATTAGACTGGATATTGTCTGTGATTTTGGATAGTGTCGGCGTACTATTGTGTATAAGTGTTCTATAGAAATATAAACATAGGATCGGGATCAGCAGATCAAATGATCGGAATTGGATCGGGAGCAAGAAAACGTGATCGGGATTAATCCCTAATTACGGTCGGAGAAGCTGTATTGAGGATTAGCTTGCCGTTCGTTGCAGTTGCTCCCTGCATGTTTCACCCTGCACAAGAGCTGTGCATCTACATGTGTGATGACGTTTATGCATGGCAATGGGAAAGACAACCATATTTCATTTGTTTTATTTTCCCTCCAGTCAGAGCAGATATTTTGGCATTGTGAATTTCCAGCACTTTTAAGTAGTTTTAACAGGAGGTCAACACTGTCTGCAGGACAGTAGGTGCGATAAAATGTGTCCCCTCGGGTCAGAGTCTGAATAGATAACGCCTCACTGAAATGCCGTGCCAACGCTTCAAGAATCTCAATCGTGTTTTGCAAACATTTGTTGGTACACCCTCACTTTTAAGAATGACAAAATACAATGTCAAAGTGGATTCCTGTTTGGATGATATATAGCCAGGATGGAAATGCCTTGAAGGTTCCAGGCAATCAGGGTGGATCATCATAAAGTGAGTGGTGTGATTTGGCTTTAAATGCCTCAAAATAAGCCCATGTCTGAGTGATTGCAAAGTGTAAGAGTCACTGTGAGGGCTATCTTCTTTTTTTCCACATTAGGGGTGAAAAATGTGCCCACACAAATTCACTTTATATTGGAGACAGCTAGCTAATATACTGTGGCATAATGTCGCTGTCAGGCTGAAACCTTGTATGTCCAAAGCTGTATTCTTTTCCGGATCCATTGGAACCTGCACTCCAATGGATCCAATGTAGTTATTACTTAGTTAAAAGTAATAACATTTTGTGGGTTATATAAAAACCCACACACAGACCTAACCACATTTAGTTATAGGAAAATCTTCAACTAATTTCAAAATGTTCAAAAAGTTAAAGTAGCAAATCTACAAGCTCTCAATAATGGGTTTAAAAAACCTGGAACGCGTCTGTGTTACCTTCACGGTAACTTTGGTCTCAGGTAAATGGGTTAAATTCAGAGATATACAAGGTTTCTGCTCGTCGACACTAGCGGCGGTAGATTAACTGGAGAGCAGTCTCTTGAAATAATGGTGTTTTGATTGCCAGTGTCATTATACACACAACATTTATTCTCCATGTCTGTCTGTGGTAATGCTGACGTCTTTGAATGGCCTACTGCAGTGTTTTAAACTGGAGCATCAGACAGATGCTGACTTCTCCCTTTTCCCTTCCACTCTTAAACAAGAAAAAAAGCCTTTCAGGCCGAGGCACTTTATAAAGAACCATTTATTTTAATTGAGAACCCATAACCACATAAAGCCGGTGTCTCTCAACGTTTGCATTGTTTTGTTGTGAGCTCATAGATAGGCTATTTTCGATGAATGTTCACCCCTTAAGACAGGGGTTCTCAACCTGGGGGTCACGACCCCTCGGGGGGTGTATTTTGGGGTGTCAAAAATAAAATGGTTCTATAGTAGGTGATTGTTATTCGTGGATCAACTACCTTTTGTCTATTGACTATAGAAACATTCAAGAGCCATTATTTTTCAGTGTATACTGCATCTACCGGTAGTTAAAGGAATAAAGTAAATCAAAGGCCTTGACATATGTACGCAATTTCAACTAACCTTCATGAGTATACGACATGCAAACAAATCACTGTTGGCACTCGGCATAGATACATCTGCAGTTGACGAACGCATACCCAGCATCCTAAATGACGTCATGATGACGTTATGATGACGTCCTCCGGTGACGTTCAGGACTAGGCCAGATCGCAGCCCATATGGGGATGATCTTTACGTAATTTCCAGGACGTCTTAACCAGATCTGACTAGTTATGATATGACTTCAGTTGAATGACCTCGATCGAAGTCTCTCTGATTCATCCAGGGATGTCCGTCTTACTTGGCAGAATTTATGTGGGTTGAAATCAGGTGATATTCTGGGCCAGATCTGACTATAGCCTTGGTTAGTTGGTTTGACTTGATTTGGCCCCAATAGAGACGTCAGTCATTCGTCCAGGTCTTGACCGTGCTTGCTGGGTATAATTCCAGCAATAAAGTCAGTGTGCGCGGTGGCATTTGAACGGTGTCAGTGTGAATGACTGCCATGCAGGCCACAGGATCAGGACCATTGAACCGACGACCGACGTGCTGTTGTTGTTGTGTCCTCTCCTGCCGATATTCATTTTTGCTGACAGCACTTCCTTCCCCACCCCGGAAAAAAAGAACAAACCCTTTATCGCCATCCTCCAGTTGACATTAGTGTTTGCAGCGCATCAAAGGAAGGTCTCTGCATCTCCATCACACAGAGTACCAGCCTTCCTGAAAAAGGCAACTTTTCATTTGTGTCCCAGGTGTGTGTCTTCCGGCTGGCAGACCCTGTTGGGGCTTGACGATAAGCAACAACAACACACAGGAGTGACAAAAAGGGGAGTGACAAAAAGAAAAGGGAAATGAAAGAAAACAACGGCCTATATACCTACCTCGGCGCCCGGCCCGGACCGTGTCAGACTTATTATTGAACTGTGCAAAGCTGACGACAACAAATAAATAAAAATGGGTAGATGAAAACATAGTGTGTCAGTTAGTTCTTCAATTTCACGCATGAGTGAGTTGCATCATGGCAGCGTATCCTTATAATAAAGAGACTTACGGTGAATATAGTGATGACCTCTCCTCCCCCTTCTTCCTCCTGCCTGACTACGTACCTGGGCTGGAAAGTAACTAAGTAGATTTACTTAAGTGCTTAAAAAACAAAATGGATGTATTTGAGGTATTTCCAATTTACAATACTATTACTTTTGACTCCACTACATCTCGGATCCAAATATTGTACTTTTACTCCACTACATTTATTTGTACATTTTTGTTACTAGTTACTATGTAGGTTTTGATTATAATTATTCCAAAACATATCCACTTCAGGCAGCCCTATATTCATTTTAACCATTTGAAAATAGCCGATCTACAAGCTCGCAATGCGTCACATAGCATTTGAAAATAGGCGATCTTGTAGATCAGCTATTTTCAAATTATTTTTATATAAACTTGAAATGAGACATTCTGCACAATGAGTAATTTTACCTTTGGTACTAACTTTTGTACTTTTACTCAAGTAAGTTTTGAACTCTGGCCATTTACTTGTAACGGAGTATTTCTACATTATTGCAGTATTGATACTTTTACTTAAGTAAAACAATTGACCACTGCTGGCTCTACCTGCCTCCTCTGGGACTGCAGTCCTCTGTCCATCCACGTCAGCTTGAAGCTCACCTTGACCCTCCTGAGTGAGAGGACACATGCACGCTATTCACGCTATGCACGCTAACCCATGCACGTGCATGGGTTAGCGGCCGCGTGTGTGTGTGTGTGTGTGTGTGTGTACTTGTATTACAATACTTGTGAGGGCCCACAACGTCCCCACAAGTATAGTAGTTTTTGTGTAAGATTTTTACCCTACGATTTTGCAACCCATTTTTTTCACTCTGTGTCAATTATCTAATGTAATCCTGGGTGGTACACTCCCTCTGCCAACCTGGGGAGAGCAACGGACTGACCTCATGCTGCTTCCTTCTATGCATGAGGAGTCCAAGCTGCTTCTTTTCATGTGACAGAGAAGAGGTTCCCTGGTTGGACGTAGCACGAGGAAGGAACACGTTATTCCAACCAGTTCCTTTTACCCTCCATCAGGCGCCCCGGAAGCTTTCTGGAAGTTGAACCCAGCTCAGCTTCAATTTGAGCTTTGTAACCTTTTTCTTTTGCAGCAGCAGCTACAAACGTTGGCTTCCATTAACAATGAATGGTAGGCACTAGGCAGATATCTTTGCATCTGCCTGTGTGTGAACGCACCGTTAGGACTCGGAGCATTTTTCCTGGTCCTCATAAGTTATGATCTTTGTCCTCACAAGTATAGTAATACAAACACGTGCGTAGTACGGCAGGTGTCTCTCTATTCCACCTCTCTTTCTGCGTCTTCCATATCGACCATGGGGAACGCCCGTCACGTGTCTGTGCAACCCTCTGGGGTGCCGTGCGTCCCTGTGATGAAACGAGCAGGAGAAGGAGGGGGGAAGAAAAGCAGAGAAAAAGAAATTAGGCTGACAAGGACACCTGTCACCCTGGCAGGCGTGCTGTCCCATGTGCCCCGCAAAGTGGAAGGAACCTAATCGATAAGGAGCTGACGTTGCCATCTCCACACACGGTCACACATGTTCACACATAGCGTTGATGTCGGGTGGAAACCTCATATGTCCAAAAGCCTTCCATTTTATTATGATTTCACTAGGAGGAACCCAAGGTTAGCGTGAGACTCAGGGTGGAGGGGGAAGTCTCGGGAGCCTGACGGCCATCGTTGCTCTACTCGGGGAGTGGTCGGTCGTCTCTGCTCCGTCACTGCCCCGCCTGGATTCCTAGAGAAATAGAGACAGAAGGAGGAGTGAGAATCGAGGAGGAAGGAGGAAGTTGGGGGGTGGAGGAGGATGATTAATTTGAATGCAATGACTATAGTACAAATAATCGATCTATAAGCGCAGCACTGCACGACCCATGTTTGGTCTGTCGTGAAGCAGAACAAACAAGACGGTTGAGAGATCACAGGTGGTGATTGCAGCAAGGATTGGCTGTGGTTAGTGGAGGCAGGTGTAGTGGATAGAGGTGATAGGCTGTGGTTAGTGGAGGCAGGTGTAGTGGATAGAGGTGATTGTGAATGGGGAGTGGTTAGTGAGTGAGGGCAAGTGTGGTAGATATAGGGAAGCGATTGAGAATGGGGAGTGGCCGTGATAAGCAGAGGGTGGTCTCTACTCCTGAACTATACATGTACAACTACATAAAAAACGAAAGTGAAAATTGCTGATCTACAAGCTCACAAAGTGTCACATTGTGACATGTGCGGGTTGGACATGTGAGCTTGTATGTATAGATCAGCTATTTTCGCTACTACTACTTGCATGATGAAGTCCTTTACGGGTTGAAAAAGCATAAAAAGTTGAAATGTGGAGATACGACGTTGCTGCACGACGGTGATGATATAAATGTATGTATGAATATAACACAGTCTGTATGATGATATCACCACGAACTCACCTGCTATGCTATGCCACACACGTATCCACAATATCTGTATATATATGTATCCACAACATACAGTAATATACATATGTAACACGCATGTCGCACACACGGACGCATGCATGCACTCTCACAGCACAGTGACAGCACAGCACATAACTGTACACACACAAATAGCCACACACGCACACGCACACACACACACACACGCACACGCACACACACACACACACACACACACACACACACACACACACACACACACACACACACACACACACACACACACAATCTCTACATTGTGATGACCCTAACTCACTTATTTACATGTCCACTTATGCAAGCAAGAAAAATGTCCCGCATCAGCATTGTGCTGCCTGGGCCGTGTCCGCCATTAAGCTTTTGATTGCATTATGGGACGTAAGCATGATTGATGCAAGTGGGGAAAATGGTGATGCTGCAAAGAGGCTACGGTGTACTGCCTCGAGTCGACGGATAAATCAATCCATTTTGCAGATTGAGTTTTGATCACTGGATAAAAAGACGCGAGAGGGAACCACCACACAACAAAATTACATAATTCATAATAAAAATCGACTTGCATTTTGTCGATTAAAGACAATGTAGAACGAGCGTCGAAGCGTCCTATTTGCATTTTCAGTAGCCGAACACAACATCGGCTGTTGGCTTTTACATCATATTTTGTTGATACTAATCATGTTTTGCTGTTCTGAACTAGTAGCGTTGGAAGTGACTGGTAGCATAAGCAGGGCGTTGAGTAAACAGATGGCTTGTGTATAGTATCTAGTGTGTCTCTAGTTGGCTGTATATTAGATGTTGAGCAGGCAGACCCAGGGAGCGCAAATGACATCATGCATCATGTCTCATCATAATGAATCATCATATTGCTGCTGTCGGTTGGAAACCCTGTATGTCCAAGACAGTTCCTTTTTTTATTATTATTTTAAAAACAGTATACAATTGTGAAGACGCGTTTTGAGCTTGATGATTATGACAAAACATTAAAAAGATGAAACGTGCAGATAGGAGGTGTCTGCCGGACCGACAACAACAATATGAGGTTACATAAAGTTATTCATTGGATTAATTCCCTGGATTAGGTTTTTCCTCCTTTTTACACCATGAGCTGAAATTCTGATGTATAGGTGGACCTATAATCTGTCTTGGAAGAGCCACCCATCGACTAATCTAATATACGGCAACCTTCCCCGTGTTTCTTCACTATGGAAATGAAGGACCGGGAAGTCTGGCGTAATATTGTGAAATCCACAATCTCGACCGTGGTCGAAAGATTATGATGATGATAATCTTTATATTGCTCGATGACAAATCATTGAAATCCCATGTATTTTGCGATGATTCTCACGGGGCATAGTGGTGGCTTAAAAGTCTAAGAAATTGGCAGATCTTAGCTGGGGAAAACAAACACTGCATGCTGCTGCTGTCAAGGTTCCCCACTTACCCCTTGGACTGCCAGTCCCAATTTTTTTGTTTGGGTAACAAATTGGCATATTTTTTATTCATCGTTTTAACATACAAGAAAGATCTGGTGGATTGAAGAGATGTTTTCTTTTTTTTTCATTCATTGCAAATGTATTCTCTCGATTCGCCACCAGATGGCGGGAAAGCACCATTATGCTGATTTTGGCTAAAATAGACGGATCTTCCTAAGTCACTTCCGGTTCAACGATCAACAACATCCTGTAGTATTTTGACCCTAGTCAATAGCTTGGCTGGTCCGGATTGCTAAGCTAATGCTATATTTTTCATAACTAAGTCAAATTAACCTCAAATCAACCCCAAAAGATCGCAAAATATCACATTTTTTACAGCGACGCACATAGAGACGGCGCACGTGCACGATAGCGCACGATCACACGGATTTCGGCCGTTTTTTGGTAAATTACATCCAACATTAGTGATATTAGCGAAAAAATATTAATTTTTGCTCTTTTGACCCCGCGATAACTGATATTGATTGTCATTCCGTTTTTTCCGTTAACGGGAGGTTTAGATTTTTCGATTAATTCAGTTTTTTCCGTGAATTGTAGGCCAAGGGTTAAACACTTAGTTGACTGGAGTCCCCCAGGGCAATACTAGGACCCCTCCTGTTCTCACTCTACATTCAACATTTTCGCCCGTTGTTCGCCCCAGAATAGGGACACTAGGATTCATGTGGAGATCCCTTCGACAGCAGTGGAGTTCCTCTGTGGCCAATAGTACCAGACTGTGGCTGCAAAAGGCAGCTCCTACAGTATGTCTGTATATGTACAGTAGGCCTAACTAGATAAAACAGGAAAGAGTAGAACGAAAAAAACAGAAACCACAGTGACTAATATACTATAAATGGGAGATCCTTACATGTTGGTGCCCTAGGATAGGCAAAAAAATAAATAATAATAATAATAATCCCCCACAAAAACAAACATTCTCCCACAACAACAATCCCCCAAGGAATTTCATTAAGTCATAGCCCAATCGGCAGAAAGGGGAGACATTTACCATTATAATATGACATCTGCCCTTTGCATTAAGGAGCGCTGAGCCGGAGCGTTGCTGTACTTTGTTAAGTGTGCCTCCTAGGGTGGGGGCTCTTGGATGTATGATGATGACCACGACTGATGACTAGGTCATAATGGTCTTGCCATGTGCATTACTGTTCTCCTTGGACGCGACAAAAGGGATCCCTGACGTATCGCTTCCGATTACATCAAATATACCCGCCCTGATGCTCCGCGGTTATTTCTTCCTGATGGTGTATCTCTCCGTCACAGCCACTCAGCGTTGACGGCTAATTCACCCTGCAGCTTCAGGGTTTTCCATCTCTCTGGTGTTTTAGAGGGTCCGCAATGCCCAGCTTTTGTAATTCCGTTATATGGCAGCCAAGTCTATGGACTTTTAATGTTTGTTTAGAGCACTCTAAACAAAAATCAAATGCTAGCCAAGCGTATGGAATTTTAATGTTTCTTTAGGGCAGTAGTTAAATAAACATTGACGACGTGACACATCATGTGGCCAATCTTGTGACTGATTCCATTTTATACACTAACTGGGCCTTTTTAATTGCAGTGCTGAGCCATGGCTTTGTTGCCAGTGAATTACATGCATAATACATCAAAATGATGACATACCGGTAGTTGTCATTGGCTGATTTGGAAAATATTCTGAAATTAACGTCCTTGGCCAGCTGGCAGGGTGCACAACTAATATGACGCTGATTGGCAGAGTCATAAACGAGATTATCTAATATCTACATACAGTCGCATGCACGTACGCACACACGCGCGCTTGCACGCACGCACACACACGAACACACACACACACACACGCACACACACACACACACACACACACACACACACACACACACACACACACACACACACACACACACACACACACACACACACACACACACATTAATAATTGGTTTCTCTACCTACTCCAAACTATACCAGGCTTGTGTATGTCCAGTGTTGGATTATGTAGCAGGAGTGTGGGGATTTAAACAATACCCTAAAAGTGAGACCGTGCATAATAGAGCAATGCGATACTTCCTGGGGGTACACAAATTCACACCAACCTTGGCTATCTTGGGGGATACGGGGTGGGAACCCAATGAGGTACGGTGGAGTGTGCACATGGTACGTCTGTGGAACAGAATACTGGGGTTGAACTCTAACAGAATTGTAAGAAAGATTCTTGAGTGGGATATTTCGATCAGGGGCGTATGGGCTACGGACATATACGATATTCTTATGAGAGCTGGTTATGAGGACCACTATTATAGTAAACAACAAGTAGAGGTTAAGGTAATAAAATCAATTATTTTTCAGGGTGTAAAGGATAGATGGGCGCTGGATATATGGTGTAAACCAAAGCTCCGCACATACTGTGAGATAAAACGGATCTACGAGACAGAAAACTATGTACAGTATAATATATCAAAGAAAAAACGATCCTTGTGTGCCCAAATTAGAGCTGGCATACTTGGTCTGCATATTGAGACAGGTAGATATGTAGGCACGGTGGAGGAGGATAGACTATGTAGTCTGTGTGATCTAAAGCAAATCGAAAATGAAATGCATTTTGTTTTTTATTGTCCATTCTACAACTCCATTAGGGAGAGACTTTTTAATAAGATAGACCCAAACCATGAATTTGTATGGTTGGAGGACTTCGAGAGACTGAAGCGCCTGTTTCAAAAGTACACTTTTTCATTTGCCTCATTCCTTGAGAAGGCCTGGTCAATGAGGAGGAGGGCCATTTACATGTAAAATGGCCTTGTTATGATTGTTTTCGTTTTATTTTATTTTATTTGTTTGTTTGTTCTAATAATTTACAAATGTATATGAACAGGAAGTGTCAGTTGTATTCAGTGTATTCTGTGAAATGTGTCATATAATCCCATATGGGATGGGCCAAAGTGGCATGACACGAAAATAAAAAATTCATTCATTCATTCATTCATTCATTCATTCATTCATTCATTCACACACACACACACACACACACACACACACACACACACACACACACACACACACACACACACACACACACACACACACACACACGTGGCTAAATGCAAGAATCTCTTTAGATTCTAGAGATTAATGCTATATCTTGTCGACTAATAAGCATCGACACATTGTCCTTGTACTATCTGTGAACAGGGCCAACATAATTTGCAGCAATGTCTCGTTTCCCAAACATAATCAGTACCATGTCTGCATTCGTATTAGCCTGACAATGAATTTTCCTTTTTTTTTCACTCGCCAGAACATTTATTTTTAATGGGCATGGCTTTCAGGGGGTTTCATGGGCTGGAGCCAGGCTACATTCGTATTGCAATATAAAGACGCTAAATCAGAACAACTTTACTTTAGTTAATCAAAAGCATAATTGATTCTATCATTCATTTGAGATTTGATATGATATGATTACTGGGCGTTACTGATGATAATTACTTTATTCTTGTAGGGAACAGACTTCAATAATATCTTCTTATAAAATAGCACTCCACTTTTACATATGCTTTTTAAGCATAATATGTCTGTGGTTTATCATTCAATGATATATCTTGCGTTGTCGAACCGGTGGTTCTTCCATTGAAGAAGAATAATTACATTCACACTGCAAATTAATAATTCACGCTCGCCTTCAGCAATGGCCATTTGGTACAAAATGTAAAAAAAAAAAAAAAACGAAACGGTATTTAAGTAGCCTATATAGTATACATGATTAGAACATTATTGAACATTTGGTAATAAATGTCGTAAGGTAAGTAATGAAACGTTTTTTCCCATGGTGGTGACATTCTAACCTGACGCTGCCAGATCCAAGAAGCTTGCTACACAAATTTGTTTCACAGCTTATTGGGATCTGGGATCGCGGAAGCAAATTCGATGACGGGGCTGTTCCTTTTTTTCAAGATACTTGGTAGATGATTGGATGGGACCGTCTGTCTATCACCGTGTGGGCGTGCAAACACAACCAATCATATTGACGTGTCTATATAGCTTCACGTCCGGTTTCGCACATATCCCGCCCTTAGCTCACGCTGATTGGTCCGGTACGGAACGGATTTTTGTCAGCTCAACTGCCTGAGAGATCCCAGATGATTGCTGTGTTGGGGAACATGGTTACCCAATACCGCCCTCATCTGGCAGCGTCAGGTTAGTGACATTCTGCATGCCACCAAAATATAAAAAAAGGAAATAAAAATAAAAAAGTCAAATTAAAGGCCCGCTGACACGCCCCTCGGGAGATAAGAACGGCTATCAAACAATGCTATCATGATTCTGACGTCAGAGTGTGACAAGCTTTCCCCATCGACTTCTATGCGGGCTCGCCGGGCTTGGTGGCCGTAGTAGCATAGCAACTTATGCTACTATTTTGGTGTCACATTTAGAGTCATAATTGCTATAAATGTAATTGAAAAAAAATATGTTTTCGCTCGAAAATCCTCGTTACAATGACATTGAGTTGACGTGTAAGTTTTAGGGTAAACTGTTGCATAATTGCAATTTCGCGTGACGAGTTCCATGATGCTCTCCGTCTCCCCCCGCTGACATGGCCTCAAACACGGCTAAGTGCTGAACAGGGCTCCGCAGCACGGAGCTTCACAGGTTACCACTGCCTGTCTAGCGGGGGGAGACGGAGAGCATGGAACTCATGGGAAATGGTGTTCCCATTAATAATGCAGAGACAAACAAAAAGAGGAAGACAGGTTGTCTGTTACCATATTCTTTTTCCAGCTGTGTGAAGATGCAGAGTTCTTGAGGCTGGTAGGGAGGGTAGATGCAAGCATATTTTTCCCTTTCATTTATTTTTTTATTTTTGTCAGGTGAAACCTGACTAGTGAATACTCATGAAGGGCGCATTCGGAAATAGCGCACTGTGCAATGCAAACTAATAGGCGAGTGTGCTCTGGTGCGGTATTTCCAAACTCACCTAAAATGTAGACGACAAGATCACCACCTAGTCGTGATTGGCTGCTTCTAGCCAATAGGACAGCTTGCCTGTTGTCTCTCCTACGGTATACCACATGAATACAGCATGGAATCAAATGACAACAAAATATTATAAAACGCACCACTCACCAACCTTAATCCGGTCGTCTTAACGCACCCCTCACCAACCTTATGTCTAACCAATGACCAGTCTAAACTAGTCCGGGTCTGAGAGGCTAACTCTCATCAAATGGTGGTGGTGAATGGCGAATAAATAATGTACCTTGATACAAAAAGGGTTCAAAACCCCTACTGCTATAAATGCTTAAATGCTAGCATTTCTTTCCTCAATTTCTCTCTCTCTCTCAATAGCCAATCGATGCAGGGCTCCATACTTTTCTCTTTCTGTGACTGGGCACCTGACCCAGCCATTCTTCAGCTGGACAGCGGCCGGTGGCATACAGGGGTCATTAGTAACTGTCTGGACACTGTCCCCAAAACAGTGCCAGCTGTGGGGGGAAAAACCTCCCATGCAGCACTGGGCAGAGTAGCGCCTTTCATATTGGATCTCCTCACCGGCCGACGGACTATGTCCTGCTTTGACCGGTGTGGTCTCTGTGTCCCTCCCAAGAACCCAGGGCTGTCACGAGCCCCTGGAAAACCCTGGATGCCTCGTCTCCAAACAGCCCCTGTCGGTCGGCCCTGGGAGGATATAGCTGTGGGATGGATGGATGGATGGATGGCTGGATGGATCGACACAGGGCTCAATCAGCTCGGCTGAGGGTTCTGAACAGCTCCTTCTCTCTATACTTTATATAAAGTAAATAACGGGGAGCTTTGTGAGAGGTAATGAGACGGGGAAAGAAATCCAAAAGGTCATGACACTAGTCTGAGACAGGGCGATTTTGTCTCCCCGAGATAAATCCCCTGTGCTTGACTGTCGAGATTTTCCATGGAGAACACCCGACATTGCATGTCTCTCGTTTAAAAAAAAAAAAAGGAAAAAAGAAGAAGAAAGTAATCTAAGCTTATCTGCGGCTCAATCATGCGAGACACCCATAATAGCACGCAATCCACTTTTGGTGCTCTTCTCCCCTGAACCCCATTTTGCCTCTGTGATGACTGCGGAGATTATTTGATTCCAGGTGGTGGAATATAACATGATGATGGAAAATGGTGGGCTGTTCATGGAGTACACTGTCATCAGTGATGCCCTCATTTTGTCACCAGCACTGTGCGTGCGTGCGTGCGTGCGAGAGAGCGAGAGAGAGAGAGAGAGAGAGAGAGCAGGCATCAAGTCACTGAGTGGTAGAAGGGGGGGATGGGGGAGGGGGGGATGCAGTGGTGATAATGCAGTTCACGCCTTCTTTTTTCTTTTTTTTGGTCCAAATGGAGGCTAAACGTGGGAGGAAGCCACTGATTTACCACGAATTCCCCCGTGCAGCTGATGGCTCCTGGTAAATGCGAAGGGGCAGGAATCCTATCAAGGAGAGGTATAGCGTATCAGCGCGCCCACCAGGCCTGACACGAGTGTCGACTCCAATTAGGACCATGCACCTTAATTGGATCCCTGGAATGGGCCAGTCTGCTCCAGTTCTCTCCTTATTTGACAACGCAATGTAACTCTCCCTATTACTAGGCCAAATAATAAAGAGACTTCGCCCCAGTAAAGTAAGTATAAGTCAGGAAGAAAGAAAGAAAGAAAGAAAGAAAGAAAGAAAGATTTTCATAGCTTAAATGGTAAATGGTACATTTATAGCACCTTTATCCAAGGGTTCTTTTCACTTGGACGTCAGCAACAACTCTGTTTCCCCTATAAGAAAGCCTATTGGCCTATATAAGATTGATTGAACAGCGACTGTGCCATTTGTGCCTAGCCAAAGCATGCCTACCTAGTACCTACCTTTTTAATAAAACACCAACTTCGGCGCACGGGCCTCGTCCCCTCCCCACACTCATCCCCCCCCACCTTCAGATACCCTGTGACACCCCTGCAAGGCACCAACCTGCACATCCGGAGCAATTAGGGGTTCACTTCAGAGTCTTGCTCAAGGACACTTCGACACTAACTCTGGGGGAGCCATGGGAACCTTATGGTTCCCATCCGGCCACTCTATCCCTGATCCACTGCCACCCACACTATTATTTTACATTAGATTAGATTAGATTAAATTTATTGTCACTGCACATAGTATACAAATACTTTGACAATGAAATGAATAGTGGCGTCTAGCCAGAGTGCAATGCAGTAATGGGAATAAATACACTTGTTGAATGTACAGAATGTACAGTATGTACTGTACAGTAGTATATAATACATAGAAAATAAATAGAAAAATAAGCAATGAAGTATAAATATAAATAAGGAGTATGAGAGTAACAAAATGCATGAAGATACTACTTACTTACTTATCCCCATTACGCCGGCTGGCGCATAGGGCAGCAACAAAGTTCCTCCACTTGCATCTGTCTTTGGCCATCTTCTCTATGGTCCCCCAGCTCTGATGTTGTAGCTGGAGCTCCTTCTCGATCGTCCTACGCCATGTCGTTTTGGGCCTGCCTTTCTTTCTCTTTCCTTCTGGGGTCCAGTGTAATGCGACTCTTGGGATCGCGCCGATGTCCATTCTGAGCACATGGCCAATCCAGGTCCACCTGCGTTTATTGTCTCCACCAGGCCGAAGGCATGTGGGGAGAGTATGTTTTGCACTCCGTCCGTCCGCGTGTCCGTGTGTGTGTGTGTGTGTGTGTGTGTCCGTGAACAGCTAATCTCGGCCACCGTTAACCCGGTCGATGCCATATTTTGCACACACACTCCCTGGATGCCAACCATGAACCTCTGCCCCAAACTTTCCAGAACGGCCTGTTATAGCGCCACCAGGAGGCCGCTTTGTGCAAAACAAGTTTTTGCACAGTACACCTACAGATTTTGTCCAAACATCACGCAAATTGGTACACAGTCTCTCTAGAGCCATTCAACGAAACCGGTCTTTCAGATTTCTCAGACTCCATCCTGATTGGTTAAGATTGGCTTCCAAAGTTCACAGGAGTGCTCAGTTTCAAACAAAATGCTGCAAATCATGAACACATCGCGTGATTTCCGTGAAATTGTGCACCCACATTCCCACTAGGCCGAGGACGAAATGCCACATGAACAATTTCAACTCAGCCTCAAGGTGGCGCTATAACTGGCCGAAAAGTGTTTTCACCTCTAACTGCACGGATCTGTGGATAACCTGGTGGAGACCTGTGCCCGGAAGGGCACTTTTTCTAGTTGATTATGCTGTGCATGTTGTCTTGTTGGGTGATGTTGAGGAGGTTATTGTTTGAGATGGTCTTGGGCCAGAATATGTGCAGAATCTTTCGCAGGCATGATGTGTGGAAGGTGGATAGTTTATGGATGTCATTTTCTGTTTTTTTTCCAGCATTCTGCGCCGTACAGTAGTGTACAGTAGATGCTGCTTCTTCAGCTGGCTTGCCAGCTCTTCTAGGTAGGCTCTCTTGTCCCTCCTTATTAGGCTTTTCACCTGCTTGTTGGTATTGCGGTACTGGACTTGCAGTTCTTGCTTGATCCTGGATGATTTGGTGTTGTTTATTCTGGATTTCAAGTTCCTTCTCTCTTCAATAGCCTTCCATGATTCACTACTGATCCATTCTTTATGCTGTTTTTTCCTGTGTCCAATAGTTTTCTTGCTGGTTTCTTTGTATGTTTCGACAATATTTTCCCAATGCTTGTTGACGTCAGTCTCGCCTACATCAGCATCGCTCGAAATACTGGAGAAAGCTTGGTATCTGTTCCGGAGTTGTATTGTTAATTTCTTCTTTATTGATGGGTCTTTCAACATGCAGACATCAAATCTTGGGGACCCTTTGGGTGTCGGTCCTGCTCTTTTCAGCTTCAGTTTGATGTCGGCTGTGACAAGGTGATGGTCACTGGAAACATCTGCTCCTCTTCTCACTTTGACATCTCTCAATGAGCTTCTCCATTTGCCATTGATCATCAAGTGGTCAATCTGGTTCTGGTCTTTCCCATTTGGTGAGAGCCATGTCAGTTTGTGGATGTTCTTGTGGGGAAACAGAGTGCCTCCAATAACCATGTTGTTTGATAAACAGAATGAAGCTAGTCGCTCACCATTGTTGTTCATTACTCCACATTACTCTGCCCATAGCTCTCTCATAGTTAGTGTTGTCGGTGCCCACCTTTGCATTTAGGTCGCCGCTGACTATAAGAAGATCTTGGGCGGGTGTTCTCTGTACTTCAGATTGGAGGATATCATAGAAAAGGTATTTTTCCTCTTCTTTGGCATCATTTGTGGGATAATAGCTCTGAATAATTGTAAGGTTGTTGTGTTGTCCCCTGAATCTTGCTGTTATTATTCTATTGTTGATAGGTTTCCATTCAATGAGTGATTTCTCTATGCCCTTTTGGAGAATGATGGCAACCCCTTCATGATGCCGGTCATCGCCTCGTCCAGAGTATAGGACTGTTTCTCCAGTGTTGGTTTTGATTGATCCTGAATCGGTCCATCTCGCTTCGCTTATCCCAAGGATGCTAAGGTTGTAGCGTCTCATTTAGTTGAATGAAGATATATATGCATATATATACACACCCACCCACACAAGCCATAAGCCATAACAATTGCTAGTGTATGTATGATGTGAGCAAGAGAGTTCAGATGGGAAGCTATTATACATAGTTACATATAGTATTGTCAGTATTCAATATATAATATAGCTCTCTTGCTCACAGTGCACCAAGGTCAGCCTAGCCTATTTTATTTTTTATTTATTTTTTCATAGTTTTTAACCTTTTGTTAAGTTGTTCATGCAAAATGTGTATACCGTAATCACCTCATAAAATAATGTATTTAATTGAGTAACTTAATGAGCCGGACAATTCAAAGCAACTATATAGTTGAACCAACACGTTTACATTTGAAACATATTACATTTGATCTGAATGTATTATTAAGCCATTTTGAATAGAGAATTCAGCTAATTAAATGCCAGGGCATGTCCTATTGATAAAGGTGCAAAACATTTAGTTAAGTAGAGGATATTTCGTCTTCGACTGCTGCTTGTCCTATGTCATATACGTCACATTACCAGGAATATAACCATTGCCAAATTATGCATTAAATTGCTTTCCTGACAATCCCCATATGTTGACGGTGTTCACAGGGGTTCTGAACAAATGGGCCAATTAGAAACGTTTTACACAAGGGCTGTGAGTGTTCCTCATCACCACAAGATGGAATAATGGGACAGTACAGTACAGTAGCTTTATCCTAATCCTCAAGCAAAGATTAAATGAAATTAAAGAGAGAGAAAAGTGTTGGCCATAAAGTACAGCCTTCAGCCTTGCACCACTGAGCTACTGCAGCTGTGCAGAGTATTTCCACTAATTAGCACATGACTGAAGCTGTTTAGGTGAAGGTGACCCTCATAATTATAGGCTAGAGATTAGAGACAAATGGAGAATTTATTAGGAGATTTGGTAAGGGTTATATTATATAACCCTTCCCAAATCTCCCAATACATTCTTATTTTAAAAATGTAATCTCAAGTGGTAAACTTGAGTACTGAAAGTATGAAGTATGTTATCTTGATTACTTTGCACAATCCCTCAACGATCTATAGAAAATGAACATTAACATTAACAGGACATTATTCCTTTTGACAAGTAATTAGATAAATAATTATTCATTATTGTCATCTGTTGCTGTGATAGGACTACAATATTTAGGGTCTATAATCAATTCTATTCTAGACGTCTCCCTCCCTTCAAACAGTCTTTGGAGTAATTAAATTAGCGATCACAGTATTTTATCTCTTTATCAGTTAACTGCAGAAGGATCCAATTACCATATTTTTCGCAATCAAATAATCCCATTATGTGTAAATCCCAAATGAGGGTTGTTGTGTAATCTAATCTCCACTGCAGGAAATTCTGCATGTGCTTTGGCTTTGGTTTAGCTATAGCTCACCCACCGCTAGGCATGGCAGCGTGTCTTTGGTTTAGCTAGCTCACCCACCGCTAGGCCCCTGGCCCCTGGAGCTGGGGTTTATGCTAACAGCTAGCGGTAGAGATAGTTAAACATGTAGCTAGGTGTAATGTTAGAGTCCACAGAAGTGAACCTTTCAAGCATGTTTTCTCAACTCGCTGTTTCTCTGCAAGACATTACTCTGTAAGCCATATCTCCAAAACTGGTGGGTCAAACCATAGACATATAATTATACTGTAGGTAGACGCCCCTTTCGGCTCTGGAGCGTATGTGCTCAAGGGAGGGCAAAAACTTCCAGAGATTCCTTGCGAAGCTTCGCGGAAGCATGAGCTGGCGTCACAGAGGGCATGTTCGGGTCTGTAAATCCCGGAAAAGATGCACTGTGATTGGCCAGTAATCACTTGATTGGCAGCGTGACGTACAACACACATCGCTCCAACGAACTGCGGTGGCCAATGAGGCATCTATTTTTATATCTATGGGTCAAACTGAACAACCAATAGGTCAGTTTGAAGCTATGATTTCACAAGACATGAAAAAGAAAAAAATCCAATGACTTACTGTGTCAAGTTTGGTCACATATTTTGCAGATTGGCTATTACTGAATTGTAATGTTGACCATTATGGGGTCCCGACCCACAGGTTGAGAAGCCGATCTGTTCTAAATGATAGGAATGTGACTTCCCTGCTTTCACATGACCTGATCTGTTTATATTCTACATTGTGTATTTGCTCTGAGCACATATTTTGCGCCCCCGGTTACTAATAGTGTACCATTTTGGAGATTTAGTGTATATATTGACATGTATGATGTACGAGCATTGAAGTGTGATTTTATTTCCGCCACTTGGCCAGTTCCCACTTGTAAAAGAGACAGTCTCAATGTGTTTTTTTACTGGTTAAATAATAATAAAATAAAATAAATTGCCTGATGCGTGGTGAATCATCCACCTGAACTGAAGCCGCACGCACAGCTGTTGTTGTATGATAAAGGGGAGGGGATGATATTGTGATGTATACTATATCACTGTTTTTTTTCATTGGCACGTTTGACTGTCAAAACCTACATTTTTGAGGGCAAATAAATTGCTGAAATAAAAATAATTCCAATATTTTGGGCCCCCACAATTTCGCACCCGTCCCCTCGACCGCTCTCCGCTGACACCATGCAGGCCTGGCTTTGGTGCATGTTTGTGTCAAGAAACAACGCGTGCTTGATGTTTCACTCTGATGAAACAGATTTCCCCTGTATATACACTGACTGCACTGAGAGTTACTTTGAAATTCACCAGAGCATTGCCTGAATAACTCGAGTCAAACAACGTGGCATTTAATTGGAGCCATGCACCCAAACACTAGACTTTATACTTAGCGGAACAATGACGATAAAATGTAAACACCAGACTTCCTGGCCCCTCGTCTGAACTGGAAAGGTTTTGGTTTATGTCACATTCGCTGTTATGTGAAAGTAGCCTGCGTGGTGTCTTGACACTCAGAAAGGGTATAGTGCTGTGGTGAGTACAGGCAGTAATACTGTACAGCACAGTATACGTTACCAGTGGTGGAAACTAACTAAGTACATTTACCTAAGTAGGCTACTGTACTTAAGTACCAGTAGCAGATCTACAAGCTCACAATGCGTCACGATGTTACACATTGTGAGCTTGTAGATCTGCTTTTGTTTGTATTGTTTGTATACATTTGAAAATGTGAGAAAATGAGACATTCTGCATAATGAGTACTTTCTAGTTGTGGTATTGATACCAATACTTTTACTCAAGTACATTTTGATTACTGGCACTTTTACTTGTAACGGAGTAGTTCTACATTGCAGTATTTATATTTTATTTAAGAGCTTTTCTTTCGCCATCCCCTTGTCTGTGTATATGGAGCAGGGGGATAGACGAAGCAGAGGGAACAAAGAAAGTCAAGGCAGACATGTAGAGAAACAAAGTAAAAGAGAGTAAAGTGTCATGGGAATAGGTAGAGAAAGAAGAAAGCAGTAGTAAAAGAGAGCATGCGGAAAGACAGAAAGTCCATGGGGGCTGGGGGCTGTCCATGGGGGCTGGGGGCTGTCCATGGGGGCTAGCGGTGGTGGAACTGGAAGGGTGGGAGAAATACAGAAAAGGGGAGAAATGGAGAGAGTCTCACAAAAACATTCATCTTTCTATGCTTTTGGCAACACTTGCTTTTCCTGGTCACCACATATCTACGGCTATACGTAGGTATCAGGTGATAAACAACATCACAAGTTCCTGTGTCTGCAAGCTGTCCTTCCCTGTAGCCTACTCTGTAATTGGCTCTATCCCTGCCATCGGGGTCACACATCAGCTCCCTTGGTGGCCAGACCACAGGAGACCTGCTATCACCCGCAACTAATGGGGCCAGGCCGCCAGGGCACAGGTGGCATAGAGGCAAAATTCCCCTGTTATGATTATGAAGGTTATGAAGGAGATTGGTGTAGGTTTGCGTGTGTGCGTGCATGTGTTTGTTTGTGTGTGTGTGTGTGTGTGTGTGTGTGTGTGTGTGTGTGTGTGTGTGCGTGCGTGTGTGCATATGCGTGCCTGCGTGTGTGTGTGTTTGCTGCAATTCCGTGCATACACGCCTAGAAAACCCCCAAATCCGTACATATGACACTGAAATCCTCCCCATAGACAATGACGGAGGGATGCCGCCTCTACCGAACTTAGACGTAGAGCCGACTCGTAAGTTACAACTCTGAGTCAGCTCTACAGAACTTCACACATGTGATTTATCCTTCCAAGCCCACTATACCATGTACTATACATCCTGCGTCTACTACATCCTGTAGTTCACTTAAGAAATAAAAGTATTGTTACAAATAGCTTTTATTTTGAAGAGGAAGAGGAAGTTTCGGTTGTAGCCAGCTGCCATGACCGTCTACTCGACTAGAAGTGCCGGGTCCCGGGTGGTAGTGGAATAATAACAACAACATGCTTTTAGCCAGAGTTCATAAAAAGTCTCTATGACTTAAACAATGTAGCCTAAACACTTTCGAATTACGTTAAACACTGCCTGCATGGATGGCCGCCGTGCCATTTCTTATAAACTATCTAATTCATACGTGGGTCGTTGTGGGTCCAAGTGGAGTTGTTGTTGTTGTTCATGCGCCACGGTGCGCGGCATGGAGAAGGCATCAGAGCGCAGCGCAACAGCCTAGTATGACATACTGTCTGTACTCTCTGCACTCTCTTTCTTTCGGTCCAGTATTAATAAAGAGAGAGCTGTAAAGGGGATATTGTCTATGGTCAGTTCATGGTGTGTATCATTATCGTTTTTAACCGGGCCGTGATAATGCGGCGCAATGACGGTAGGCCTAATACAATGTAACCAACTTGCGCAAGCATAAAAAAATGGGTTTTAATTGTCGGGTAACGGAAAATAACGGAAAATAATCGAACTTGTTACTTTTCTCAGAAGGTAATCTGTAACGGTAAGGAAAGTAACGATGCCCAACACTGGTTGTAACCCGATATGGACAGAATTGTAAATGTCAAACCCGAACTCACCCAGCCACGGTGAAATAGCACTTCCGTACTAGTAAAAGCCACACCTCTGTCGTGGTCAAAACGTTGTGTAATATGTATGGTCCGTGCATTTCGCCGTATTTGTGTGAGATGGTTGGTTTGCAGGCTTGTATGCGTGTGTGGGAGTGTGTCGTGGTGTGACTGGATGATTGTAGGAGAGGAGAGGAGTGCCATGCAGTATCAAACGCAGCCTCTTCGGATGGGTGCCCATGGCTACTCTCGCGTAGCCAGACAAATTCCACAATCTCCGAGTCTGGAAATACACCTCCCAAAATCTGAGTAAGGAAGCTGCCATTTCCATACACGGAAATATAAGAAAAAATATCTTTACATTTTAGTTTTTTTTATTTCCTTGTCTGCTAAGCAACAATTAAGCTATATATGCTTAGGTGATTTCTATTTATATTAGGATAAATTTGTGTGACTGTAAAGACACAGGAGTGTCATTGTTTAACCTGCTGAAGTGACGGTAAATAAATACCAGTTAATTCAAAACGAAGTCGCAACGTTTGGACATCAGTTCTTTGTTTTTATTATTATACATGTCTAAACTAGATCTCGCTTTCAGTAACCAGCCAGTGGTGTCAGTTCAGGACTGACACTACAGTGGGTTTTCCACATACCATTACCGAACTGTTCTCATGGACACACATGTCTTACACACAGCCGTCTTCTTGGCTGGGGCACTCAAACGACAACACAATTGATGGGATTTGTTGGTGAGAAGCAGTGAGGGGATTGTGTCCTTATCGTTGGTTACGGGACACCTGTTCCACAGGGAGGGGAGCTGAGAGAGACAGCGTGAACTTCTCTGTGCTTTCCTGGTGAAACTCCTTGATGTCAGGGGAAAAGATGGCTTCACCCTCCACAGGCCAATAGTTGTGGTTGCCAATGACAGAGACGGCAGCAGTGGCGGCTGCATGGCCAATAGAGGGTGCTAGAGTATGCCCAGTAGCGCCCCAGCGCTCCCACATCCTGTCTGAAGTCTTTGGTCTTGTGATTTTGTCCAGTTGTGTCCAATGTGTTTTCTGTCTGTCTGTTGTTTATTTTTACATTTTACATTATGCTGCTGTAACGTATCAATTTCCCTGCGGGGATAATAAAGTACATCTCATCTCATCTCATCACATCCTAGAGCTCTGTTGAATACGACTTCAAAATGTTCTTTGAACTACGTATGCACATTGCACAGTGAGCAAAATGTATAATTTGTAATAAAATGTAGATTCAAACTATATTTGACGTTGTCTAAAAAGTTACTGATACATTTAGGTCATGTATTTTCAGCTTGGGGTGCAAGAAGCTTTGCCCATTAACTCTCATCATAAGTTGGAATAAAAGATGGATATACCAAACCAAGCCTGATGACTACAGAACCAGTGACTACAACATGAAGTAAGTTACCATCCGCTCCCGACCAGATCATAAACTAAACAAAAATGGTATGCGTCCCAGCTAGGCTACTCCCATGCAGCAGATGTCCAGGGATTACCCCACACCCCCCCATGCAACGAAGCAGCTTGCTCCTCCCTCCCCTGGAAACGTTATTCTCTGTATTGTGGTGAATTTTTTTTTCCTCACTAGAAAATATCAGGTATTTTTAGACAAGGCCCTGCAGCGATGCCAAATGAGTGTGCATCACAACCACACACGCGCGCACGCTCACACAACGTGTACACGCCCACATGCACATACACAAACACACTCACATGGGGGAGCTGGCAGCAGGAAATCTAGAAGCATTTGGAGGTGACAACATGCCTGCCGTGGCGTATTCTGGTCAAATTCTGTTTCTTTTTTCCTGTTCCACTGTTCTGCTGTTCCATTATCGTCAGGAAAAGAGATCATTGATCAAGAAATGTTCCTCTCTCCCTCTCATCGGCTACTGTCAAGGTGCCCTTAATCAAGGCACTTAACCCCCATTGTCGATCCTGTCAGTGAGTGTCCAGCAGGAGTGGACTGTGGCTGTAGTAGACATCAGCTACCGCTTGTGAATGTGTGCAGCTATACAGAAGAATCAGAATCCGTTTTATTGTCACATTACAGTTTCACAGGTAACAGTGGGTGAAATTTGTTTTTGTGCATAGTTCTCATCGTGATTTTTTTTCGTTAAGGAGATCAAGGCAGGAAAATAAAGAAAGTTTAAGAGCTTTTTACCACAAAAAGTACAGGTAAAGGGTTTTCTTCTGTGTGCATGGGTTTTTGTACCGTTTGCCACAAATGGTACAAGCCCCCCCCCCCCCACCCAATAAAGGGTGTAATTTTTGAGAGTTTTTGAATATCTGTATATACTGTATTCAGTTAACCACTTACAGTAAGCCCTATATTCCAAAATAAGGCATTAAAAAGACACCCCCTGAAAATATCTGAGCTCACGCCTCACTCACATTGTGATGTGTTGTGAAATTGTATCTGCTATTTTCAGACATTTCCACCTGCCATGAGCCCATGACATGCCCAAACTAGGGTCACCATGGGTTAAAGTGGTTAATCGTTCAGGGGATTGACTTACACTGAATTCATCTACAAAGTCTTTGTGAGCTGTGAGACCTACAGTATTAACCTTTAGTTTCACTCAATTGAATTAGCAAATGATTCTGTGAAAGGCAAACCCAGCGATAAATGTTTGGCTGCGGTGGAGTAATTGAGTATCGATGGAGATGTTAGCAGTTGTTCTTTGAAGTGTTATTGTGTCTGGTGTGCATGTGTGCGTGTGTGTGTGTGTGTGTGTGTGTGTGTGTGTGTGTGTGAGTGCATGCGTGGAGGTGGTATCTCCCCAAAGACAGCGCAAATGTGTAATTTTTCATCATAGGTTTAAATTAGATATGGTGGACTGGCCCTTCGCCAGCCAGCTTTCTGTATCGCTATCTCTTCTCTCTCATCTCTTGCCTTTCTTTCGTTCTCTCTCATTCTCTCTCTCCCCCTCTGACACTGACACTGACACGCACGCATGCACATGCACGCACGCGCACACACACACACACACACACACACACACACACACACACACACACACACACACACACACACACACACACACACACACACACACACACACACACGCTTGTTTCTGTATACTCACTAATGCCTTCAGTTCACATACCCTGACATGCTGAGCAACACTGCTTCGGGGCTGGGGAAAGAAGATAGACAGGCAGAGAGAGAGGTGAGAGCACAAACACGCCAAGGTGACCCTCTTAAATCTCCCTGGATGCTCATTCAGGGAAGCCTGGATGAGGGCGGGGAGACAGACAGACAGACAGACAGACCAAATGTGGTCCAAATCTGGACACAGGCAGCACGCCCAATTAACGCTCCATCCCCACGAGTTAACTATAAACTCCCCATACTAGCTTGGCTTTACCTAATATGCATATTATGTGTACACTGAGGACATTTTCACATGAAACTACTGCCACATTGTATGAGTAATGTTGTGAGGCTATAGAAATGGAGTTTGAAAACGTTATTGTCCTTTGATGCAGGCAATCATGGGAGCTTTGTTGGCACAATTTTGTTTTGGCACCTTATGTCTAAACTCTCCTGCTTGCTACTGTATATGTATCAGTGTCTACAGTATATCATAGATTTATTTTCTTTTTCTTCGAATACCTCACATACCTGTCTCTGCACTATAGCCTCCCCCTTTCCTGAAAACTTGCAGCTTGCACAAAAACATAATTTCACCCATTTCTTTACGCCTGTGATGTGGATTCTGAATCAAAGATTCTGAAATCCCTGGGCCAATCATTACCACATTTGTTGATGTGCACTCTTCCAGTTGGCCAAGTAAGAAAATCCCCCAAAACACTTTGGGGGATTGTTTGTTTTATACTTTTGGAAACATTGAAGTTTGTCTAACTTTTATTTTATAATGGAAGTCAGGTCAAATTGGGACTGCATACAGCTGCCTGTGGTTTTGGTTGATCACTCTGGAGAGTTTGGCTTTGCTCCACATAGACAAGTAACCAAACCAGGACACAATGTTGAAGTTTTAATAGTACACTCGTTACGTCTATTTTTCATGCAGGAGGAAATATATATATATATATAATATATATATATATATATTATATATATATATATATATATATATATATAGTAGCCTCCCCATCCCCCGAGAAAGAGTCAAGAAAGTGACAAGGTATTCGATGATTGCAAATGCTGGACTGAAATCCAGCTACAGTAGGCCTATATTCTGAGTCATGATGAATAAACACAACAGAAGATCATTTGAGGGTCAACTGTTTTGACACCTGGCTCCACCTCCAACCAGGGCTCGACGCTTAGCATTTTTCCAAGTAGCACGTGTGCGCCTAAGTTGAAAAATCTAGTAGCACACAAATTATTTTAGGAGCACGATGAAAAGTTATCAAATAATGTGTTTTGGAGGGGCGCTAGCCCCTCCTATATACAGCTTTAGTCCCCACACGTCTCAATATTTGCAATTGACAATGAACGGAGAAATTAGGTCTGATGTATGATGATAAGAGTGCCTCTCACTTCACACAGGTGTGATTTTTCTTTAATAAAGTGATATGAGGTAGGGGCGGGCAATATGACAAAATATTATATCACAATATATTTTCAGAAATGATCCCAATATTGATATTCATCTGGATATCATATATTTTTTAATATAATCTATATAATCAATTTCTATACTGATAGACTATTAGTTTGGTATGCAGATAGATAGATAGATAATCAATTCATTTTATGAATGGATGGACAGACTATCCGTTTTTATCTTGCTGTTCTATCATGTGTGACATTTAGTGCAGAGGCTGCTTGATGGTGAATTAGTAATGTAACATTCTCCTTGGCTTTGACTGCTTCAGTTCAGACAGAACATCAGTATTGTAACATTCTCCTTGGCTCTGACTGCTTCAGTTCAGACAGAACATCATTAGTAATGTAACATTCTCCTTGGCTTTGACTGCTTCAGTTCAGACAGAACATCATTAGTAATGTAACATTCTCCTTGGCTCTGACTGCTTCAGTTCAGACAGAACATCAGTAATATAACATTCTCCTTGGCTTTGACTGCAGTTCAGACAGAACATCGGACATATAGGCTACACCTCGACGTGGTGGAAGGAGATGGTGGGGGGGGATCTTTGCCTTTTTTACGTTGCTCGTTATGCAGGCCAGTGAGGCCACTGGCTAGCTCTGGTCCATAGCTCTAGTCTAGTCTAATGCGTTGCATTTAGAGCTATGGACCTGAGCTAGCCACTGACTATAATAATATATCCAGTCAGGTCGGTCATTCGTAATATTGCGCTGCTGCGCACACGCTTTTGTAAGCGAGGTGCTAAGCAAGGGTTGTTTTGGTATATCAATCAATCCGTCCACTCCATGTGCGTGCGCACGTGCACTCTTTACGTGCGCGGCTGCACGCTGTTTCACCCACGTTTGGTTAAAAGTTATATCAAGTGATGCTTTAACATTACAAACTTTCTAAATAACTTTAGTATTCAACGTGTCGGGGTCCTAGCAACTCCTTCTGTCTTCTGTGCTATCCTGCTGCGTTCGCTCCGCTGCTCAGTGCTGACGGGGAAGAGAACTGAGCAGCAACACAGGGAGGGGCGGGGCGGTGGGAGCAAAGGGACAGATCTTCAAATGAACGCCGCATTGAGCCTCGACACGTTGTTAGCTTGTAGCTCTGCTCTTTTTGGCGAACGACACCGCCGTTCAGAAATATAAATTTAGGTATAGAACCGCGACTATAGAATGTGCACTTGCTGTAGACAGAGCCTTGTCTTTATCACGATTGAACGGTCAAATCCTGTAGTCGCACCTGTGCTACAAATTTAATTTTACAACTCGCACGGTGATATGTTTTGTCGCAAATGCGAGCACCTAGTCGCACTGTCGAGCCCTGCCTCCAACAGTGATTTGTCAAAACAAGTGATATTGCTTGGAATCCAGCTACTTATATAGCTCCCAAGCAACCAAAGAATTTTCATTTTAATGAAGCTTCTGTTGATACTATAGTCACACATTGGCTGATATAGTAAGATTCCTCCAGGGCCCCTGAGTGACCCGACCATAATGTAGTCCAGGAGGACCAGATAAGGTCTCTGTCATCTCAGACATACTGTACCTTTACCTAGTCTAGATGTCATTGTAGATGTAATTAAAATGCTCCCCCCTGGGACCACCAGAGGAGCCAGCCTGCCGCCTCAGATATGAGGCTAATTGAAACCCTCTAATCATGTATGAAAGGTCAGAGTGCTCCTCCCTCCCCCTGTTCAGAGCGCTTATGTAGCCACAGCCCTCGCCCTGTGAATTATCCTTGATGTGGCGGGTAATCAGTTCCTTGATGGAGGGCAGAGAATTTCGTCAATGAGCCTCAATGTTCGCAGGGCTATTTCAGTGACATGCCACTTGGGTTTGTGGGGCCAAATTAGCCATTGGGCCAGTGGGGCCGTGGCCCAGGGGCCCTTGGCTCTCAGGGGCCCTTAAGGGAAATTGGACCATGCGGTACTAGGTTTGACACTCTGAAAAAGGCGTCTGGGGCCCTTCATTGACCATTGATTTTGTTAAATTTAGGTAAAAAAGATGATAAAAACACGAAAATGACGCATGCCTGCGCACTATGGGGGCCCTGCAAGAATTACCGGCCCTGGTGGGGGTTAATCCGTCCCTGCCTCCAGTACAACAACTAACAATTACTGTAAAGATATGGTTAAAAAAGGGATATTTAACACGTGTGAGCTACCAGGTGAAAAGTGATGGTCATTGGTATACTATAGGAAGAGTGTCTATTTCTCAATGTTCTCCAAAGCAGCCACCCACTGTGCGATCACTACATATCATACAAATTTCTTCATTACTTTTATTACTGTATAACTCATTTTGTCGGGATTGATCCCCCATGTAGGGCAGTTGAAATAATTGCTTAGTTTAGTTCTGTCCAGCACCTCGAATAATGTCCTAATAATGTCTCAGTTGCGCAAGCCTGATGAATTATATGAAATTCTAATTCTGAGTTTCTCCTTTTCACGCTTCACGGTCAGCTCAGCTAACAGTGGTTACTGAAAGTTTCTGCTCAAGATTCCATTGTTGTTCCCCTCACACAACAGGATTCAGAATCGTACATTCAGAATCGGGGCGACGCTGAGACAATCTGCAGGAGAGTTATGATTCCATCACATCACACACCACAGGAGACCAGCCTCAATCAGGAAGGCCTCTGCGAGTTTCAGGAGGGGAGAATCGGGCCCAACATCTGTCAGATAGCATTGTTAGGATGTGGGAATCATGACGCTCTGTGCATTCAACGCTCCTTGGAAGCCCCTGGTGCTCTTTTACTGTTGTATGAAGTGCAATCGAGTAACTGGTATATTGTTTTAGCTGTAGAATCGTTATGAAAAGGAAAGGAACAGTTTTGATTCATGTTTTTGTGACAATGACACCACCTCCATAGATTCCATCAATTCGGAAATCACAAACCACAAATCTCACATATCTTGAACTCGAAGCTCTGTCATATGTTTGATTTTCACGTTCATAAATACTATTGAGTTTATCCTTCATAAATAGTGGGCATCATGCTAAGCTCTTGAACACACCAGTCTCACCCCCCCCCCCTCTCTCTCTCTCTCTCTCTCTCTCTCTCTCTCTCTCTCTCTCTCTCTCTCTCTCTCTCTCTCTCTCGATCTGTATCTTGTTTTTTCTTTTTGTTATATTAGTTTTTATTTGGTTTTTATAGACATGACAAACAAGACATACATAACAATGACACATACACCAGACTGGGCAATGTATATAAAACGAGTGGGGGGGCCTATCGTGTTAAGATAGCATAGGTCATACTATGAACACAACCATCATGTATCTTGTTGTCTTTCTCCTTCCATCTTTACCCCCCACTGGCAAGAACATTGGCTCTTGTCCTCTTGTCATTTTGTGCTGCTGACTAATTACTGTACACTAACTACACCTGCGGGATCCATTTTTCCGTTTGACACATTGGCTAATTGAGAGAGGCGATTAGCTGCTGTGGTACGCCACAGCTATGTCATGGAATGGGAGTTTTCTGTCCATGCCCTGCACTTAAAAACTGGGGGGGTATTTTTCATGTTTTTCTTGTCAACATAATTTCAGACATGTTACCCATAACTCAATGTGCAGCAGAAAGGTACAAACAAAGATGAAATTACCATTCAATGACCAGTCTAATTTTGACTTCTTGCCATTTGCAGAGATTGCACGCCCCTGTCGTCTTCTTTTTGGTTAATCACTTGATGTATGCTTTATTGATTTTCAATATAATCAATCAATACAAATTGGATACAATTAGACATCACACATGTTACCACTTACCAGGCATCACAAAACAAAATAAAATACAGTTCTATTATTTAGAGGAGAGTGTGCACAATAAAACATATCAAATATGGGAATAGTGTCTGTCTAATAATAATAGCATGTATAATTTGGCGTGTAAAATGTTTATATTTATAACATCATGCTCTGCCCATTCTAGTTGCTGGGCAGGTAATTCACCCTTTTGAAATGCACAATGCAGTTGATCTAAAATCACTTGTATTAGGCTAATACAGCCACTGAGGGGAACCGGGGGAAATGGTGGTGGCACAGGTTGGTGCCTGAACTACTTTAGCACGAAGAGGGCTTTAAATGATGCAGTGATCGTTACAGCTAACATTGACTATATGGACAAAACAGTAATTGTATGCGCCAAGTAAACAGCACTCCGGCTGAGAAATTAGCCAGAGGAGCGCATAAAGAAAACTGTATCCCTAAGCTTGTTAGCCCACCTCCTAACAGAAACTAATTACAACAAAGTTGGACTGGGTTTTGGAGAATGACACCTGACAGGCCGGAAACAGCTATTGTCTCCATTTCCATTACAGGCAAGAAATGTACTGCAGGGCAAGCATGCCTCCAGTCTCCTGTCTCAGCTCTGAGAACTCCCCTTCCTTTGTCCTTTAAAATCAAACAAAAAGAGAGAAAAAAAGGAAAATAAAATAAATCAATGCATGCTTTATTGTGGGCTTTGAATCCACCTATGGGATGGTGGTGTGCGCCTTTGTAACGGTCTGGGAGGGGCTAGTAAGTGTAGGACATCTGCGGGGGATCAATACAAAAGCGTGCACATGACAGAAAGGGGGAGGGAGAGTGGGAGAGTAAGAAAGAAACAGAAACAGTCACACGTAAACAGCAGTATCAAAGCAAAGTCACAACATGTTATGTAAAAACTGTGAATCAAGTTCCATATTTTTTGCTCTCCAGGGGTCACAGGCTAATTACAGTGCTGTTCATCATCATATGTCATATTCGTACACGTCTATCCCAGCTTTGAAATAGTGCACGAAAAGCATTTTGAACCGCTGAAACTGAAACTCGCAGTCACCATTTTACCAAGTAATTATTTTCCCTCTTACTGCTCCAGCAGTGGGAAATGGATTGGATTTGTCCCTGCCTGGGTCAGTCCGAATTCTCTTTCTATCAGCCAAAGCCACAAGCGGTAGAGCTGCAGAAAACCTAAGTGGTATACACACTACACAGCGAAGGAGGGGGGAAAGTTTTCTCTCTGGAAAATGAAAACGATGATTGCAATCACCTCTTGAGGTGAGGAGAGTTGAAGAAGCCTGTCCGTGGGGGTTATAGCGCGCTTGACCTTGCTTGCCTGATTTAGATTCGGAATCCCAAGTCAGAGCTTTGATGCCGCATTGACGTGACCTTACTCCTGCTGAAGGACACTGCTGCAAAGGGTGTCATGGGTGGGGGTTGCGTAATGCGTATACTGTTGAGTAGACGCAGGAGTGGGAATCAAATCTCATTTGTAGCTGAATCTGTTCGGTTTGGAGTTATTCTGGTGGCAGACACATGGCGATGGGAGCAGTATAAGTATTAAGTACACTGGTGCTTAGAGAGGCAATGCTCTGTTATACGCAAAAGGTCATACTGTTAGAACGTGGCCGTACTCTATTGTGTTGTTGTTGTCATTGTGAAGTGCCCTTGCTGTATTTTGTTTCCTTTCTTTCTTTTCATCACTGTTTTTCCTCTCATCCTCCACTTCGTCTGGGTCACCTGGATGTGAGGCTTAGCTCACTTCATAAATATTAATGACTCTTTGCCTTATTCACAGAAAAACTGAAAATACCGAACCTCGAACCTTTGCTTGTGCTCTTGCCAAATCAAACGATATGAAACATAGATGAGTTGCATTTTCAGGTCAATGATCTAACTCTGAATGTTCAAAGCTGTTTTAGGCAGCCCATTCCATAATTGAGCTGGTTAGAGTACAGTATCTCTCTTATTCTCAGGATTATTACAAAGACATAGTCTATTTTGTACATTATGTACATTTTAAAATACTTTTTAGCCTATAAAAAGATGAGTTAAAACATTTAATTTGGTTTTAATTTTTATTCAAGGTAACTACGTTTTGTCATTTATTTATCAAATACTATTACAGGTTAACTTTCGTCTTAGGAAACTAATCCACTAATTCAATCTGGCACCTACAACACCTTAAGTGGGATGAGAGAATTATCATTCATCAATCGTATTCAGTATCTATTCTTTGGCTTTGTTGTTTGTTTGTTATTTTGGCAACACTATAATAATGAGCAGACTTTTCATAAATGCATTCAAACAAATACATTTTTGAAATTGGTGAAATTGGCAGCAGTAGTGTTTGGTTTGAATGAAACCCTCCTGTTCCTCCCTGGCTGGTCAGCTGAAAGTAACATATCAAAGAAGTTGTTCTACTTTGACAGTCATACTTAAATGTCTTCCAAAAGACAAAATCCAAATTAATTATTCTGTGAAAAAGTATTGTTGTGATGTTGCTAATTTAGCCTGAAATTCTCCAGTGCCTGAAAGACACTTTTCTGTGCTCCACCTGTCACATCTGATCAAAAACCTGGCTGGATTTGCCCTCAGCACACTCACGGGTGAACCTGGCTATAAATTTGTATCCACGACGCATTGTCAAGTTTGTAGATCTTCAATTTCCAACAATATACAGTCATAAGACAGAGCAAATATGCATTAAACTTTGTCGTAGGTGATAGCACGTGGAAATAGACAATCTACAAGCCCACCCCACGTTACATTGTGACATTATCAAGTCATGGAATTGACTGTTTGAGTAAGACCATTAAAGATGTGTCTTTAACAGTGGGTGTAAATGCTCATCGGGAGCCAATCGAACCGGAAACATTCCTATTGCCAAGCAGCCACTCTACCTCCTGAGAGTAATACACACTGCCTCCCCATGATTATGTCCACATTATGGTGCCTTAGACGGACGGACACCAGGAGATGGAACTGCAATAGATGAAAAGTAAATATAGGTGCAAACATAAGTGCAGGCACGTACGCATGCATACATATACAGACACGCGTGCGAGTACACACACACACACGCACGCACGCACACACACACACAGCACACCACCAGTCAGAGTATTACTCTGTCACCTCTCGAATAAGCTTAATATGTCATTTTCTAGATTAGTAGGCTACCCATTAACTTATGGAGAATGAAACTGTATACATGATTAATAATAATTTATAGCTAAGCCTGTGACCGGAGAGTTGAATTTCTTTTGATGATTTTAAACTAATTTAAATTCCCATTACAATTTGCTAGTGACATGATCAGGTACGGGGTTACATTGTCCAAGTGGAACACAATATACTTTCCCCTGCATTGAAAGAGCATATATCAAAAGTACTAATCTAATCGCTTTAGTGTAATTCTCCCCGTATGTCAGCAGCATGCCAACTTACTGTAACTACACTTCATCACAGCAGAAGCAGAAGCAGAAGCAGAAGTCACAGTTCCGTTGACTATAAGCATCATGACCTTTACAATTTAATTGTAACCTGTTGATTAGGTCAGATAAGAAGCTGAAGAGACAGTTGAAAACCATTGTCTTAGAACAGTGCTTTAGAACTCATGTTTCAACCTTTAGGACACGCCGGACGACGCTATAGTCGCGAGTCACATGTATGCTGCTGACAGAAAGCACCACACACACACACATACAGCAGCCCTATATAATAATGTAAGGAAGGACATCATGCACGATTGACCCTCCTGCTCCGTGATCACAGAGAGAGAGAGAGAGAGAGAGAGAGAGAGAGAGAGCGAGAGAGGACGTCCGAATCCACGTAACCAACGCATTCGATTCTTCCAGAGGAACATTAACCACCTGGACCTTCCGACGTTTCTTCAGCAAAGGCCTGAGGGGTTTTCCACCAAGGTATATTATAGTTAACTAAAACTAAAACTAAATTCAGTAAACTAGAAAAGGAAAAGAAAAACGATAACTAACTGAAACTGTATTGTGTGTTTGCAAAACTAACAAAAACTAACTGAAATGATAGACAAAATGCCCTTAGTTTTTGTTTTTGTCAATTTATTTAATCTGTAACTTAATATAATGCTGTCTTTTATTTTTTTATTACAGTTTTTATTACACAATACTTACTCTTACCTTTCCAAAACTATTATAACCTTGTTTTCCACCGACCACATTTCACCACATGCACATCCAGCAGACTAGATGTCTCACGAAGGTCCACAAGCGACGTCCTTCGCCGACCACTACCAGCAGGTCCAGCGGGCCCACAGGACGTACCCCAACAAGATGCCCATCGTCATCGTGAGACACTGGGGAGAGGAAGGACTCGGACTCCCCCTGCTGGACAAGACCGTGTTCCTCCTCGTCCCCCGGAACGTCTACGTGAGCGAACTGATCAAGCTGATCAGGAACCACCTCCAGATCGGAGACGCGCAGACGCTCCTCCTGCTGGACGGCCGGGGAAGGACGGCGTGCGTGTCCGCGCGTGTCTCCAGGATCTACGACCAGGGGATGGACGAGGACGGCTTCCTCTACATGAGCTACGCCTCGCGGAGCCACGTCCGCTCGCTGATGGATAGGCTGATGTCTAAATTCAACGTATGGGCTGAAACAGTGGTTCCCAAGTTCCCAGTGGTCCCTGAGGGAGTTCCACACTACTATTTTTAAAGATGCTCTGTAGACTAATATGCATGTCAAACTGGGGGTCCTTGAAATTAAACGGGTTGAGAATCACTGCTAGAGCCGTCAAAATCTTCTCTTATGGGGGTCCCTGGCATATATTTTTCAAATGGGGGTCCACGGGCTCATTAGTGTCAATTTGGGGGTCCTTGACATGAAGAACTTTGGGAACCACTGGGCTAAAAGACATGAAATAGTGTGAATCTCATCCAGCTGCTCTACGACTATGTGCACAAAACAATAACAGAACTCTCCTATGTGTCTCTGGTGACCTTGTGAAAATGCAGGCACTTACCTGACAGCAGTGACACAACCAGTCCATTGCTGGGGTGGTGTTTTGACCTTAATCTCTGCTCAAACATCTACCAGGCCTGGCGGGTCCTCGACCCGATTCAGACTGCGATGGCCAGCCTCCCTCTCAGAATGCTCCCGAATGGTAGCTGAAGATGAGAGAGAGAGAGAGAGAGAGATGCACATGTCGTACTGTATATGGCCCTGAGGTCACAATGTATTTTATTTTATTTATTTTATTGATTCCCTGAAGAAGACCACCTAGGTCGAAACGTTGGATTCTTGTCAATAAATATACAGCATCGTGGCTACGTGTGTGCGTCCTTTTTCTCATTTTTACACAATGTATTTTATGCCTGTATGTTTTAATCTGTGTATAGGCAGTATTGATACTTTTACAAAACATTTGAGGGAATGTAATCTACATGAGGGAAAGTAATTCAGCCTTAAATACCTTCCGACATAACGGCAGGTATAGCAGTGGCAGTGCTGAACAGTCCTAAAGCTAGCCGGGTAGAAAGTGAATAGGAGGGAATCGGAAATACTCAACAACTCAAGTAAGTACAAATACCTCAAAATTATACTTGAGTACAGTACTTAAGAAATTGTACTTATTTACTTTACACAACTGTTTTTCCCCCTTTTTTCTGTGATGTCCTTTTGTCAAGTGCATCCAATCTTGTTGAGAATAAGATTTAGGATTCCGTTCAATTAGTCCAATGTCGCTTTATGGTTCTCACTTTCTCCACCTTCTCTTTTCATTACAGTTTCTCACCATTGTTATCATATAAAAAGCGAAAAAATTTGGCACAATTTGCACAACCTTCACTTCACGTAGGCCTACCTAATCGCTCCACCCAATTTGGCACCGCTAATACAGAAGAATAGCAGATCTATACAAGCTTGCAAGCTGACACTTTTGCTCAAGCTGAGCTTTTTTTGCTATTTGATGTGCAACTAAGTACACGGGGCTTAACAGGTTAAGCTAAAGCAAGACAGTGGAAGCAAATCTGTACTTCACCTTAGTATAGAGTCGATACATTATTGAAAAAGAGCTTAAGTACAGCTATTGTTTTCCAGGAGGCCCTGCCTTGTGGACCATATTAGACAAGCCATTAAACAGTCAAGACTGCTTCAGCCTTGAATTGTTCTTCCATGTTGGAAAACGATTAATAACACAAGTTTGTGACCGGAGGGTTGAATTTCTTTTGATGATTTTAAACTAATTTTAATTCCCATTACAATTTGCTAGTGACATGATCAGGTACGGGGTTACATTGTCCAAGTGGAACACAATATACTTTCCCCTGCATTGAAAGAGCATATCAAAATGACTAATCTAATCGCTTTAGTGTAATTCTCCCCGTATGTCAGCAGCATGCCAATTTACTGTAGCTACACTTCATCACATATTCCTGCAGAAGCCATAGTTCCGTTGACTATAAGCATCATGACCTTTACGATTTAATGGACTAATCGAGGCATGCCGGTGGATCATTTTTGTGGGTTTTAGGTTTATTTATTTTATTTGGAAAATGCAGTGGGCAATCATTTTTCGTGTACAAAAGGTCCTTGGTGCCATTCCAAAAGTTTTTCCTTTGTTTCTTTTCTTTTTTCTTTTTCTTTGTGTGGTGGAGAAAGTATTAAAATGTTCAAAAGTACAATATTTGCCTTCGAGATGTAGTGGGGTAAGTATTGGAAATACTCAAGTACAAATACCTCAAAATATTGTACTTACGTACAGTACTTAAAGAAAGTACTTAAAGGGGGATAAAAAAAAAGAAAAAAAAGAAAGTTCTTAAAGGACCTAATCAACAGGCAGTACTTAAATAAACTTTAAGTACTGCCTGTTGATTAGATCAGATAAGAAGCTGATGAGACAGTTGAAAACCATAGTCTTAGAACAGTGCTTTAGAACTCATGTTTCAACCTTTAGGACACGCCGGACGACGCTATAGTCGCGAGTCACATGTATGCTGCTGACAGAAAGCACCACACACACACACACACACACACATACAGCAGCCACAACTCGTCCAGCCCTATATAATAATCTAAGGAAGGACATCATGCACGATTGACCCTCCTGCTCCGTGATCACAGAGAGAGAGAGAGAGAGAGAGAGAGAGAGAGGACGTCCGAATCCACGTAACCAACGCATTCGATTCTTCCAGAGGAACATTAACCACCTGGACCTTCCGACGTTTCTTCAGCAAAGGCCCGAGGGTTTTTTCACCAAGGTATATTATATAGTTAACTAAAAAGGTTTTTTTTGTTAACTGAACTAAATACAAAGGGGAAGGAAAAGAAAAACGATAACTAACTGAAACTGTATCGTGTGTTTACAAAACTAACAAAAACTAACTGAAATGACCTTAGTTTTTGTTTTTGTCAATTTATTTAATCTGTAACTTAATATAATGCTGTCTTTTCTGGAGTTTTTATTACACAATACTTACTCTGACCCTTTCCAAAACTATTATAACCTTGTTTTCCATAGATCACATTTCACCACACGCACGTCCAGCAGACGAGATGTCTCACGAAGGTCCATTCAAACAAGCAACGTCCTCCGCCGACCTCTACCAGCGGGTCCAGTTGGCCCGCAGGACGTACCCCAACAAGCAGCCCATCGTCATCGTGAGACACTGGGGAGAGGAAGGACTCGGACTCCCCCTGCCGGACAAGACCGTGTTCCTCCTCGTCCCCCGGAACCTCTATGTGAGCGAACTGATCAAGCTGATCAGGAACCACCTCCGGATCGGAGACGCGCAGACGCTCCTCCTGCTGTACGGTCGGGGAAGGACGGCGTGCGTGTCCGTGTGAGTCTCCAGGATCTACGATCAGGAGAGGGCCGAGGACGGCTTCCTCTACATGAGCTACGCCTCACAGAGCTACTTCCGCCTGCTGATGGGTTGGCTGATGTCTAAATTCAACGTATGGGCTGAAACAGTGGTTAACAAGTTCCCAGTGGTCCCTGAGGGAGTTCCAGGGGTTATCCAGCTAAATGATATTTGGTTGGTTGGTTCCATTTGTACACCCTCAGAGTTACATTAACATTGACATGAAAAAGTTTGGGAACCACTGGGCTAAAAGACTGGGTGAAATGGTGTGAATCTCATCCAGCTGCTCTACGACTATGTGCACAAAACAATAACAGAACTCTCCTATGTGTCTCTGGTGACCTTGTGAAAAATGCAGGCACTTACCTGACAGCAGTGACACAACCAGTCCATTGCTGGGGTGGTGTTTTGACCTTAATCTCTGCTCAAACATCTACCAGGCCTGGCAGGTCCTCGACTCGATTCCTAGGTTGAAACGTTGGATTCTTGTCAATAAATATACAGCATCGTGGCTACGTGTGTGCAGCCTTATTCTCATTTTTACACAATGTATTTTATGCCTGTATGTTTTAATCTGTGTATAGGCAGTATTGATACTTTTAATTAAGTAAAACATTTGAGGGAATGTAATCTACATGAGGGAAAGTAATTCAGCCTTAAATACCTCCCGACATAACGGCAGGTATAGCAGTGGCAGTGCTGAACAGTCCTAAAGGTAGCCGGGTAGAAAGTGAATAGGAGGGAATTGGAAATTGTACTTAAGTACAGTACTTAAGTAAATGCACTTAGTTACTTTGCACAACTGTTTTTCCCCATTTAGAGAATAAGACTTAGGATTCTGTTCAATTAGTCCAATGTCGCATTATGGTTCTCACTTTCTCCACCTTCTCTTTTCATTACAGTTTCTCACCATTGTTATCACATAAAAAGCGAAAATTTGCATAACCTTCACTTAACGTATAGGCCTACGTACCTAATCGCTCCACCCAATTTGGCACCGCTAATACAGAAAAATAGCAGATCTATACAAGCTTGCAAGCTGACACTTTTGCTCAAGCTGAGCTATTTTTGCTATTTGATGTGCAACAAAGTACACAGGGCTTAACAGGTTAATAATAATAATAATAATAATAATATATAATAATATATACGATTTATATATCGCTTTTCTAGGTACCCAAAGTCGCTTTACAGAAAGACACTGGAAGCAAATCTGTACTTCACTTGACTATAGAGTCGATACATTATTGAAAAAGGGCTTAAGTACAGCTATTGTTTTCCTGGAGGCCCTGCCTGGTGGACCATTAGACAAGCCATTAAACAGTCAAGACTGCTTCAGCCTTGAATTGTTCTTCCATGTTGGGAAACGATTAATAACACAAATGACACTTTTGGACTTGTAAATGAACGTGCAACGTAGTCCCGCCTGTCTACAGCACTCTCAATGTAAGCCAAAACTGCTTCGTTTCTGTGCCGAGATCAAAGGAGTAGATGCGTTTGTCCATGTGAATTATATGTTAGAAAGTTGAAGCACGGAAGAAAAAAGAAATCCCCATTTGCTCTCATTTCTGTTTTTAGCTCTTTTTTTTAAGTCTTCAAATGCGGAAGATCTTATGGTCCTCTTTGTTGTCAGTTCTACTTTGCTCTGAAGCCTCCGAGCTATAATTGTGCCTGTGGAGATATATAGACTTTTGGGAAGTAAAAACAAAGTTGCTATCTGTAATTAAGTGGCTTAGCTTTAGCATACATTCGCACTGAAGAGGAGGCTTTTTAATGTCACTCACTAATCGAGTTTTCTTTTTTTTCCTTTTTTTTTATACCAATTAAACAGACAACAAAAACGAAACAGAAAAAAACTAAACGATAACGGAAACAAAACAAAGAAAACAACAAAGATAAACAGAAAAACAGCTTGACATGAACTACTTTAGAAACTTTCAAAATAAATCAAATCACAACAATACAGCATTTTTCAAAGAAACATCAGAGTACAATATCACACAATTGTAACCTTGCATTCATTTCCTCCATTATATTAGCCTCGGAAACACAGAACGTTTTTATTTACCATTATATAAACCTGCTTCAGTCTCTGCTTCCATTGGGTTATAGTAGGTGGTTACTGTTATCATTTTCTTAGGAATCAGCAAAAGTATCCTTAATATACTGTATACCTCTGATCCTGCAACTCACTGAGTTTTCCCTGGCACTGATAATGATCTTGAGGATCTGCACTGACTTTTGTTGAGAGCCAACAGACAACCTCCTTGATCAGTGGTTTAAACATGCTTTTCTGTGAAAACTTTCTCTTCAGATAGAAGTACCCAAAAAAGGGCATGCTTAGAAAAGAGATTCAAAGCTTAGAATTGAATTACTGGAGTGTTAATTGAACTTTGGGTGTATAAAAGTCAAAGAGTAAAACAAGGTCTGTTGTCATCACAAAGCACCATGCTAATTCCTTTGTGTGATTAAAAGTGATGTAGAAAACCTTTTTTGTCTTTTGATGTTTTGCTAAAGTTTAGTATCCTCTCAGCACCATGTGTTTTGATTCCAAAGGCCCTATTGAGTTTTTAAATCACTCTATATTCTCATAGTAATAATTTCTATAGAGTCTATAACAATTATTACAATTGGGATATAGAGCGATTAAACAATTATTGTAACAAAAATAAATAAGAATCACTGACAGCATAATAATCACCATTACTTTGTGGGCAGCAGCTCTCATTAGAATAGCCACCTTGTATGTTGTTGAGAAAGTCCACATTTATCCACCCAAATTTAAACCATCAATTGCATCTGAGACTCTAGTACTTTAATAGGTTGTAGCCTTAGGTACATGCTGCATACAGTCACTTTGACAGGAAGTGAAGTTTTAAGCCCTGCAGAGGACCAGACTCTAGCTCGCTGCAAGTCTCCGCAAGAGGGTTGCTTACTGGCTTTATTTTTAGCCCTCGAATAACAGGATGGATGAAAAGAGGCCAATTCTACCTGGCAAGATGCACAGGATTGACGACATGGGCTCAGTGGAGTGTAAAACCGAGCACGGGGGAAGGATGGTACAGTCGAACAGCTAGAACGAGAGAGAGAGAGAGAGAGAGAGAGAGGTGTGGGAGGTGAGGAAAAAGGTGAGTTAGAGGAGACAAATAAGAGACGGTGTCAACGAGTTCCTTCTCCTTTGCAAAATGAGAACATTGCTGTGTTCACTATAGCACACGTTAATCTACATCTCTTTGTATTCTTTTCTAAATGTCATATCTCAAAGATACAGTCTACATCCATCTTCTTATGCCAATCCCAGAATGTGTATATATATTAGAGCTGGGACTCTAAAAAAATCTAATTGATTAGAGGCTTTGTAATTAATTAATCTTGATTAATCGCATTTTAATCGCATAACAATATTCGACCTGGGAACAGTGAGAAACATTTTTTCCAAATGGATTTTTGTATATCAGTGAATCAATAAATATTAACTACATAAGCTTAAGCAATAAAACGTATTTTTGGTGGTACGCTACTTAACCAAGATAGGGGCTTACGGTATATCATATATGAATGAACTCTAATGAATGTTCTGATTGTTACCATGGAAACAGAACATACACAGACTACAAAAACACGACAGACAGAGAAAGCCTTTACGTGCCTTTTAGTAGCTTGAGTTTAATATCAACTACTACAGTTATACGCAGGTTTACGGTGATGGACATGAGTTTTTTTCACAGCGGTTTCTTGCAAACAGGATGGAATCGATGCCACGAGCTATAAAATGTAACTGCAGAGCAGCCACACTTGAGAATCCAGGATAACACTGGAATATTAATGTGCATGTAGATGATACACCGAGTTTTACTATGTAGGTCATCCATTCAATCTCAAAAGTTATGGGAGAAAGGCCTGTGCGATGTACGTGGTGTGACTGCATGTTCAACTGCATGGTTGGTAACTGTTTTATTTGACATGGGTCCTCTGTTTCTCAAGGTGGAAAATGAGATAGCACGACACTGCATTGAAGTGAGGGCAAACGCATTTGTGGACTGGAATTGTTTGGGGCTTTTTGTCAGCACATGCGGGGAAAATCTAACTTGACATGCAGCAGATCGATCGAGGACGGCCGCGCAGCGTCGGCTAGAGTCAGACGCCACTGATCACACCGTAGGTGTGTCTCAGCTGTCGATGGGCGAGTCTCGAAAGAGTCTTAAAAGTGAATTTTGTCAACTTGTCATTAGGGATGGAGCTCGCTATTTTTTATTGATAACGAGCACCTTATTGATCAGGCTTATCAAACTGGGTTCTTATCTAGGCCACTATCGAGCATTTTCTCATTATCTTCTCATTATCAGTGAACCAATTCTCCAGCACTTTTTCCACTCCATGCGCCGCCCCCCCTCTAGACCAGAAAGCACGCTGGCTGGGCCAGGCTAGACGGAAGGCAATTGACCTTTTTACTTTTGGAAAATAATATTGACGAAACTGTTAACTGGTTAATGTGTGTACCGGCAGTGCTGGTTGGCAGGTATCAATACACTTTTAGACCTACATGTTTGTGCCAACATGGGTGATTAGAAGCTTGATCGCCTCTTGACTTGATTGTTTAAACATGACGTCATAGGCCACTATGCTCGATAACAGGCTTGATAAGCCCAAAGCTTATTGTATTCGATAAGCTTGGGTTTTTTCGGGTATCATCAGGTAGGTATATCAATCTCCATCCCTACTTGTCATGTTCCTTCTCAACTGCTCTGTTATATTATGGATTATTTCACCATTACAATTTACCCATTTCGCAGACGCTCTTAATCCAGAGCGATTTACAGTAAGCAAGAACAACACATGGTAATAATATCAAATACATAACAAATAGTCATCAAGAATAATAAGTAATTGAGCCTTTGCATACGCCTGTATGGTTGCCGAGGCTAGGGCAAGTGCTGCGGCAAGTGCACCATGCGTTCCCACCTCCGCACACACCCACCCTCTGAAATACCGGCAGCACTTAAAATGCAAATATATCGGGCCCAACCTATATGGCAGCCTGTTAAAATAGGCATTTCTGTAGATAGAGATTATTGAATAATTTATTGGCAAATCCAATCTACAAGCCACAGGGGAGGAGTGTGTACCGTGCGTGCGTGCGTGTGCACGTTCACGTGTGTGCACGTTCGCGTGTTCGCGTGCAATGATCGAGACTTAACTGGGCTTCATGAGGAATAGCTTGTCTTCGTCTCATTACAAGGAACGATTTGGAAACGGATCCGGGGCCCTAGCTTGGATTCATTATCTCACACACAGAAGCATGCTTATGGCGTGTACACCTCCAGCACCGATCACCTGTCAGGTCTTTCACACGGGGGATGTATTTATCACGACAGAAATGAATAGAGGGGGAGGCAGGCAGGGCAAATGAATAGTTTGCCTCATAAAGACCTTTGATTTCAGGTCTCTTTCTCCAAGTATGACATCCATTGGTGGGTGGGGGGCTGGGGGGTGCAATTAATCCATTGAGACCTACCTGAGGTCGATTCTACAAATGTCTTCTAAATCCTGACAGTTTTCTGAGCAGTGGTTCTCAAACTATTTCATGTCAATGTGATTGGCCGCCGATCCCCATCTCAAAATATATTGTTCCAGGGGACTCCCCAGAAGCAAAGATTTGAGTTAAAAACGTGTTGCTGTGAAATAATATATATTCAAAAGATTTGCACACATTTTCCCGATTTTTCCAGATCTACAAGCTCATAGCGCGGCACTCAGTGCCGCGCTATGAGCTTGTAGATCTGTTATTTTTCAGTAGCTAAAGTATAAAATAATGGTTAAAGTGGTTAAAAGCTATAGGTCTAAATGGGATAAAATAAGAAGGGGGGAGTAATCACCCTGTTGCCCGTGACTATCGCCTCCATTGATGTGTCTGAATATGCATAAGGAGAAGGTGATGGCCAAAGACCCAGGTTCAGGCCTCTCATTAAAGTGAGAATGCCCCTCAGTAAGTCAGCCGTCATGGCAACGAGACGGATAGTAAACACACTGCAGGGAAGCCAAAGTGATAAAGGTTTGGTCAGCAACTTACAGTCAAGAACAGATGTGTGTGCAATCTGGGAGACGTGCACTCACACACACATGCACGCACGCCATGCACGCACGCACGCCATGCACGCACGCATGCATGCACATTGCACGCACACACACACTGACTCAGAATCCATCCATCTTCAACCGCTTATCCGTAGTCGTGTCGTTGGGGGCAACAGCTCCACCAGAGTGCTCCAGACTTCCCTCTCCAGAGCAACATTAGTGACTTCCTCCTGGGGGATTCCGAGACGTTCCAAGGCCAGTGAGTCGATGTGTTTCCTAACTTTCCTCCAACTGCGCCTTGGTCTGCCCCGGGGTCTCCTACCAGTAGGGATTCAGAATCAAAATCTAAATGTGTACTTTGTGTTCTTTTTTTTGCATTGAATGCATGTTGAAATAGCTTTAATGAAAACGTAATGCTATAGGATATATGGTTGAGCTGAAGTTGCTGAACTATTACACGCTTGTGTTTTTCTTTTTTTCTGGTTTCAAAATGTTATCAATAAATAATCCCGGCAAGTGAAAATCAGATTTGGTTTTTCACTCCCACATTCCACTGTTGGTTTCTGGTCTTCTATTTCTGGTCTTCTATAAGGCAAATTTAGGTCACGACTCGCAAGGTGTTATTTTTAAACATCGGCCCCTTTAGCCAATGTCTGCCAGCAGCTACAACGAACTCAACCAGGCATTTCTGGGTTATTTTGCATATCGTTCCACTGGTTGGTTTCTGGTCTTGGGTTATGTCGTGTCACGTGTGTCAGTGGCGTGTGGGTTCTGGCAGAAACGGTATCTTTAAAATTGTACTTGCGGTCTCTTATTTATTGAGAAGCCCCAGTGGCAGATCAAACACGGATGTTTCGGCTTGGCTGTTTTTAATTATGTATTTATTTTAACCCATTTAGGCCTGACGTCGAAATCCTCCAGTTTTCTGAAATAAATATTTTCACGATTTAAAAAAAATTGCAGACCTACAAGCTATGAGCTTGAGCTTGTAGATCTGCTATTTTTCAATAGCTAAAGCATAACATAACACCAAAAGGGGTTCCCGCCCAAAATGGGTTAATGTGGTCTTCTTGAAGACCACAGAAGAGAATCTCTGAGAATAATACAGTGCATTAATCTTGCTTGAACTTGATACACCAGTAGTCTGTGTAACAGACAGGTTCTTTTTTTTTCCTTTTCCTGAAAGGTAACTGTTTTGGACAATAATGTTTCTGCCCGACAGCTACGATATTTAAATGGACGGTGTGGCGAATCACTGTAGCCTGTGTTTCCCATCTCTTCCTTTCATTTCTTCTTTAGATCTATGCTCTTTATGTCAATGACATGCACTGAAACACGCAGCAGTCTCTGCCCTGTATGTGAACAATGACTATTTTGCTTTGATGGCTTGAACCTCTTACTGTATCCGATTAACCCTCTCTTAACTTGCACCGTACTGAAACTAAATTGGTTGAATGGACTCTCACATGTCATTGTGTTTCAAATAAGCACAAGGTAATTGGTTTCTATAAACTCTGTGGAGTTGTTTGTGCGTGCGTGCGTGCGTGTGTGTTTGCACGCCTGAATGCTGGAATTAATTCTCTCCCTTTCTGGGTGTGATGCCATCTTACTAACAGGGATGGCAGCTGCCTAGGCCTGCCTGTTGCAATGTTTCACATGATTGTTATTCTTTGGTGGCTCAGCTGAACACATCTTTTTGTTAATGGCCCTTCCACTCAACCTTAGATTTTGACAGTAGCCTTGTAAGAGCTGCGAGACTATTCTGGGCTTTTATACAAAATAATATAATAATCAATCACTAGACGGCCTCAAACTTGCCGTGTGTTCCCCCTATCGAGTTTATATTTCATATAATTTTAAATATATTCAGCTCAGTTTATTATATAGCAGCGTACAAATGGACCTGTGAGGGTCCATTCTCAGAGTTAGAGGTAGGAAATGTTATAAAATGAGGGTCCGCTGTCCTAATGCACATCAAACTGGGCCCCTCTAGACCAGAAAGCATCCTGCTGGCTGGGCCAGGCTATGTAACTTGAGCTATCTCAAGTGCATCTCAGGTGCATTTATCCACCTTTATCCAAGGAGCTTTACATAGATTGTGCATTACATTCACACACACACACACACACACACACACACACACACACACACACTTTGACACTCTGGGGCAGCCCGGGAGTTAGTGTGGAAGTGTCCTTGAGCAAGACTTGAGCAAGACTGTGATATGATTACACCTTTAGCACATTGCTTTACTTTATTGCAACCACACTGTGGTACATTGTGCACTGAATGGGGGGGTTTATGCTGCTGGCAATCTTCAAAAATATACTTCCCTTGTGTGTCTTTCATATGGTATCCCACACGGCCCATGCCTTCAGGACACCCCTCCTCCTGCTCAGAGGTGTCGGACTGGACGGTGCAGGTACTTTCCGGGAAATGGAAAATAGAATGTGTTCCAAATAGTGGATCCAATGTACTTACGTTTACGTTTAGTAACAAGCTCTTGATGATGGTTCGTTCAATATTCATAAAACCAACAGAGCTCACAACAAAAAGTCGCATCCCGGCGCTTTGTGAGCTTGTAGATCGCCGATATTTGCGTGACACTGTACGAGTGTACGTATGAAGAAGTAGGACAGAAATTCCCATCGGGGTCACCACAGCACGTCATCTGTCTCCATCTGGTTATATTCTGTATGCATTGCATACAGCTAGACACCTGCTGGGATACATGGAATGTTGAGGTGGAGCGCATCACCTATAGTACTTTCTGCACCCAAGCCACGCTAGGCCTACTCATACGCCAAGTTGGCGGTTCCCGGGGCTGATCGGCTTCGCAAATTGACTCGTAATCGACAAGCGTGTCAATCTGCTATTTTCAGCTAAAGCTTTCCCCACAATAAGAGAAAACAGAAAATACAGCCCTGAGGGACTCCTGTCAACTAGTTGCTTCTTTTGCGCTTGTTCAGGTGGAACTTATTTCTCTTTCAAAATCTGACAACACTGCATTTCTGGAGTACGTATGTGGCACTGTGGCACAAGACGCAGACTCGGAGCCATCTAGAATAGCTATTGTCTGTAACTCTGTATGCTGTATGTCTCTGTATCTCTGTACTGAATCTCTTCCCACACAAACGTACACTAATCACAGTTACTTCACACTGCTATACATGCACGCATACAACAAACCACAAGGCCAAGCCCCATAAAACATTAGCACACTGTCACGGTCTGTCTCTCCACAGACCGTGTCTCCATGCTGGCCACTCCCACATTCTATTCCACCACACTGCAGACCCATACACCTGTCTCCCACTGCCTCATCAGCCCAACAGTTCCCTTCTGATTACACACCTGTGCCTACTTCCGCAATCAAGCCACCACCTACAAAACTGGACTCATTCTGCCTCATTCCTTGCTAGAAGATAACCATTGTTACATGTGTGTATTCCTGTTCTCAGTATTTTCCTAGTTTTTTCCTAGTGTTCCTACATTATTTCCTATTTCTGATATTGACATCCTGCCTGTTTTGGACTACTTTCTTGGTTTTGACCTCTGCCTGCTGTACTTCGATGTAAGACTTTCCCCTTAGTTTTGATCGCTATAAAACTGTTGAACTTACTCTGCCTGTGTTGCCTGCACTTGGGTTCCATTTTGATACACACCGTGACACACACAAAGGGGTGCATGTGTTTGGTCCGACGTACTAACAGTCCAACAGGCATTAGTCTGACACCCTATACCCAAACCTTAACCTAACCCTAACTTCACAAGGAAAAGCCACAGGTGAGTTTTAACTGGCAGTGCATGTCGGGAGCCACGGGTGAGTCTTAACCTGCCACGCATGTGTCTTAACCGGCACCGCATGTCGGGAGCCACGGGTGAGTCTTAACCTGCCAGTAGCCACGCATGTTGTTATGGACTCTTAGTTCGTCGGACCATCGTATGCGCCAATTGCGCCCCCACACAGAGCTCATATTAGCATAACATTGTGTAGACATTGTGCAAAATTTATGCATATCACTATAATCACCATAGACCAGTGTAAAAGGAGGAGGGAAAGGAACTATCACACACTGCAGTATAATACTGAAGAAACGTTTTCAATTTACATTTTAAGATGTAGGCTAGCTCTGGTCCATAGCTCTAATAGTCAAGGCAGGATTTCAGAATATGTGCTTATTTAAAGTGCTGAAGGCAAATCGTGTTAATTTATGGCATACTAGGGGTATTAAGGTCTGCTGAATCCAAATCTGCTGTATGCCAAGCTCAATATAATATATTTCTTTTCACCAGAAGAAAAACACTTTTAGTTAGTTACTCCACTGCGCCCTCTACCGATATTGCCAAGAGGAAAACCCCATAGACAAGATTTGTCCTTCCGGTGAAAAACAAATCACTTTCTGGCCAAAAAGTGCATTGTATATGTGTGGTGGGGGGCCAGAGTGCATCCACTAAGGAAAGTAAGCTTTATAATACCTTTCTAATGTATTGGTGAGTAGTGATAACTACTAAGAGAAGAGTAGCATAGCTCTAATACAAAGAGTATGGACCAGAGCTAAGATGTAGGCTATAATATTATGTAGGGGAATTCAGGCCAGTTAGCCAGATAACTGCTAATTAATTTAACTACATTTAACTGTCTGAAAGCCTTTTCAGTTGCAGTTACTCAATGAGATAAAAATGTATATAAATCTTACGCATCATTTGGTTAAATGGAAATGGCCATCTTTATAAATATTTAATCCGTGTACAAAAGTGCTTCAAGAACGATTGTTAACAAAAACTATGAATACGATCCAACGTTCACACTCACAGAATCTCTCTCTCTCTATGTACATATACGGTATACCAGTAAGACGCCTAAGGGCGAGAAGCGCCCTAAAGGGCGATGTCGCGTGCACGCATCTGCATGGGCGAGTGCTGGCGCATTGGAATGGGGGGGTCAGATCAACATACGGAATGAATTTTGTCCTTCCCATATATGGAGCGTGTTTTGTGTACTGAGTGTACTGTACATGGTTTGATGAGGTCAGATCAACATATGGAATGTGAGAACCGGTCAGCTCCATATATGGGTGGCAGCGGGGGTAGTGTCTTGAGTGTTTGATGAGAGCCCAGTTAGGGTCGGGCCTTAATTTTCGGGCCTTTGTATTGAGAACTTTTGCCGGCTGCCAGGCACGGCTGCACTAATAACTTTGGGGCAGGCTCATCTAGAGTTTAAATGGACAGGTATCAGTCAAAAGGGAGACATCGAAGAGGAAGGATGGATGGGGACGGATCAACATATGGAATGTGAATGTCAGAACAGGTCAGCTCCATATATGGAGATCTAAGGGTTTGAGGTGAGATGTAGAGTTGCTGGCCAATATTGATTCAGGGAACTCCATGTGGGCTTAATATTGATAACATCAGGAAATGCACGATAGTTAACTGCGACCGCCATAATTAACAAATTGTTAACTAAATTGTTAATATGTGTTTTTCTTTAGATCTCATGGGAACTTGGAGGCCAAGAACATAATAACCCAGGCTAGGGGTCTCTAGGTGTAACATAAAAAGTGGACTTCTTCCTTCCCAGTCGCCAAACAACCAGGCCACACAGGGTTATAAGCCCAAGAATTAAATATGTATTTTCATAATTTATGAAAATCATCATGACAGTACACATTACCTCAGCTTTACCTAGCTATTCTGTTGTGTTAGTATTGAATTATTGTTTAACTTTAGCAGAATGTATCTTTTGAACAAAATAACAAGTTTCTCGCAAATTAATGACATCCTTGCTTTATGTCTTACTTGTTTTAGACTTTTGCAGTAGCAACATGTTCCAATATCATTCCATCCTGTAAATTTATACCAGCTTTCATTGAGAAGCGCTTTTAGACATTTTTATGGCCACATTGTTAAAGTGAAAAATTGTGGTACTGTTGCAGTTAACAACAGCACCGCCTTTCCTGGCAAATTGTGTATCCCATTTACGCATTCAGGTGTTGTATTTTGGAACTATATTGCTTGAACATTGCCAAGAAAGATAGAAAATTTTAGAGCGTACACTACAGACGACCATCTGTATTTGTTTTCCATTCTACTGTTGAATTTCAATTTGCTTGATATATATTCATGAGCATAACAAATCAGGTCTTGCTCCATTTCAGGTAAAAAGGTGTGGAAACCTGCATAGTGTGTATTCCATTCTTTATATGCAATTGGAAAGTGATGCCTCGTTCTGTTGTTTTGTGTCACTCACTGAGTAATGTGCTTACTGAATGACACAAAAGCAACTCGCAGTTCATCGAGCATCCCTCACATTCATTCAGGAAGAAAGAAAAACAAAACAATGTGCTCCTTCAACCACACGCCTCACACCATCCATGTGATGTTCCAGTGTTTCCCCGGCTGTTTGGCAAGCTGTTCACCCTTTGCAAACAGCAAGTGACAGAGGAGCTTCCGCCACACTGGCCAGATATGTAAAATGTCTGGGAATGAGTTTCAGCTCTGCTCAGCAAACAGAGTCATCTACAAGTATAATGTTTCCGGCTATGGGCTTATCCAAAGTGGGACCTAATGAATTTAAAGGACCTATTTAGAATCAGACAATTGCAGATGGGAGCATCCATCATTCCTAGTAGTAGCATCACATTACTGATAGGCCTATTTCATCTGTACAAAAAGTTCTGAATTATTATCAGTGCACTCATTTCTCAATACAGAGGCAAATTCTATACACTAAAAGCATATATTTTAATCTCTTTCAACATGGTGTCGTTTCATTATAGGTGACAATAAAAAAATATATTATTATTCTCATAAGTTTTCCTAAATAAAGTCTACATGCCTGTAGATCGTCTTACTTTGCTTTGGAATCTGGTATGCCTTCTTAGGGCACAAAACGTTTCAAAACTGAGCCAAGTGATAACATCAAGAATGTCAAGGCCAAACTCCTTGTGACTGTGGCTCAGGAGGTAGAGCAGCTCGTCCAATGATCCGTGGGTCGGCGGTTTGAATCCCGGCTCCTCCTGTCTACATGTCGAAGTGTCCTTGGGCAAGACACTGAACCCCAAATTTCTCCCGATGTGCTGGTTGGTACCTTGAATGGCTTCCGCCGCAATCGGTGTATGAATGTGTGTGTGAAATGGGTGAATGTAATGTACTATGTAAAGCGCCTTGGATAAAGGCGCTGTATAAATGCACCATTTACCATTTACCCCCGGAGGCCCGGACCAGCAAAGGCTGATCTTCGCTGGCAAGCACCTGGAAGATGGAAACTGTGAAGATGAGTACTGGAATCTTAGAACTAGAAGCTGTCCATGTATGCCCCTACTCAATAAGACCACAATACTCTTATACATCCCTGCTGTCCATGTATGCCCCTACTCAAGAAGACCACAATACTCTTATACATCCCTGATGTGTCTGAATGGGGCCCTTCAACTATCCTTAACTGGGAAAAGTGACATTCCTTTCATGAAGCTAAGAAACTATTACTACTAATATGAGCAGTTTATAGAGCACCAAAGTCTGACGTCAATATTGGTATTTGCATTGTAATCCCCATAAGGGGATTTTAGATTGCCTCATATAAGAACTGTGTTTGAAAAATAAACATGTCATCCCGGCCGCTTCACTCATATGGATATGAAGAATGAACTGACTGAGAGAAAACACTGTTGTTACAGCATGCTACTGAATTTGTTTTGAATTGAAATTTTTGCTAGAAGCAGACTGTATCATATATGAGTGACTGACTGTCGCAAATGATAGAGACACCTCTCTGACAATAACGCAGAGACAACTTGTTTATTTTTGGACCACAATGCTTATATGAAACGATTTTAAGATGACCCCATGTTATTCTCCATAGAGATCTCCAGGGATCTATATCTTGCAGATATTGTATTGTTAAGCCGGCAAATATCATCTTTCCAAGAAAGAGAAGCGTGTTTGTGCTCCAAAATGTACATTCCCAATAATGAACAAGAGACTGCACATGCAAAATATAACACAGCCGGATACCACTTGCATTTTCACCATCACATCACACTGTCATATACTGTAAGTACACTGGTATCGACCAGGCTAGGCGCTTGCAGTTAGTGCAGATGCAGAATGCAGCTGCCCGTCTTCTCACCGGAACCAAAAAATGAGACCACATCACCCCAGTTTTGGCCTCTCCATTGGCTCCCTGTTAATTCAGAATAGATTTTAAGGTGCTTTTATTTATTTTTAAATCGGTCTCTCTCCCTCCTACCTCTCTGACCTAATTGTGCCCTACGCTCCATCTAGAGCATTAAGGTCTGCGGATAAGCTGCTGCTGGTCGAGCTCATGACTAGTAAGAGGAGCAGGGGTGATCGTGGTTTTGCGGCTGCGGGCCCCAAACTCTGGAACAAGCTGCCCCTCCATATTAGATCTGCCGAGTCAATTGGGGCTTTTAAATCCCTCCTCAAAACTCATCTGTTCTCCCTCGCCTTTAACTGCACCTGATTTACCTGTATATTGATTTCCTGCTCTGTGCTATTGTATGCTCTGTTTTATATTTGTATTGTCTCTTTTCATTGTTTCATATTGCTATGCTTTACTGTCTTGTTTTACTCTGGTCAGCACTTTGGTCAGCTTTGGCTGTTGTAAAGGTGCTATACAAATAAAGTTTGATTTGATTTAATTTGATTGGATCACATTCCCAGTGAGGATACTGTATAGAATGAATTATTGTGCTGTTGGCTCCAAGTCAGTATACCGTACTTCTAATAACACCTCAACTTCATTAGTTCTAGCTCTTTAACCGTGGCTGTCAGTGACAGTTATTGGACAGAAACAGGTCTTACCAATGATTCTCTGTTCCATTTATAGTGTAGCACAGTTGCTCTCAAACTCTTTCAATGTCAAGGACCCCCATAACTCTGAGAGAGTGTACAAAATGGAACCAAATGGACCCTTAACAGCCCATTTGGTTCCATTTGCAAGGTTGCAAGGGGCCATTTGAGACCCACTGTTGTATAGCATTGATTGATTGATCCTTCAGAGTCTTTCCAGTGAGCCAACATGCACAATATACCCTGACTGAATAGCATCGTCTTTATTAGTGTATTTAACACAAGTAAGGAAGAGGCCGAATTTGGCCCAATTTATTTCCAACATGGCTGCTGTGCATAGATGCTGTTGTAAAAGATTCATTAAAAAAATAAGTTTTATAAATAACAGATGCAGGCGTACAAGCTCACAGAGCTTTGGATTGGGATTGTAAGATCAGCTATTTTAATTAAAATAAATAATTAGAGAAGATTTTGTTAAGTGGTTGAGTGGTTAAATATGGCCGTGTTGCTGTGCGTAGCAGCAGTGGTACCATAGAGGAAGAAGCTGGTCCTCCAAAGCCGGAATTACTGTAACACCCAGCAGTTGATCTGTCCTGAGGGCATGCTGACCGCTGCCTCCCCCTGCTCCCTGTCCTGAGGGCATGCTGACCGCTGCCTCCCCCTGCTCCCTTATCTGTTTGTAGTGGCCCTGAGATGTGTGCGTGCTTGCGTGTGTACGTATGTGTGTGTGCGTGCGTGCGTGCGTACGTCCATGCGTGCGTGCATGCGTCTATTATTAGGTGGAGAACTGCTGCAAGGTAAAGAAAAATGCCACCGAGGACAGTTATTTTTAACAGCTAGATGCTTCGTGGCTCAGATCCTGGCTGGTTTTACCTCTTTTTTTCCTCCTCCAGTTTTTTCCCCCCGCATGTAGCCCAACTTGCTGTGTGCCCTTGCACCCCCTTGCACGCCACCACACACTGCACCTACCCTCCTCCTTTCTCTCCTCTTTTTCTCTCTCTCTCTGAAACCCTGTCTCTTTTTACAATGCTTGTCTTTTTACAATGCAGTCTTACAGTGTGTACGGTATAGCTCTTCAGCACACACAGTATGTGGTTGTTTTTGTAACGTACTGTAATGTGAAGTCTTGTAATACTGTAATGTTTGGCCGATGCGACACATTGTGAGCTTGCAGATCTGCTATTTTCGGCATGCAAGTGGCAAAGCATGTACGCCGTGTCCCTCCACTCTCCTCTCTCTCTCTCCCTCTCGTCTCATAATGCCCATTCATTGCATTGCAGGTTTTCATCCAACAGTAAAATGGCCAGGTGCTGCGCTCTCCCACCTGACCCGTCGCCCTTCTCTCTCAACAGGACACTCCACATGACACACACGGTCACATGGAAGTTCACCACGGTGAGAGCAGCCGAGGGAGGAGGAGAGACAGCACAGAAAAAGAACAGGGGACAAAAGACAGCCAGAGGTAACATTACTGCAAGGGGAATCACAGATTTACGTGCTGTGTGCTATTTTTAGGGAGACTTATTTCACGTCCATTTAATGCGACTCAGCCAGTGGCCAGTGAATGAACCGCATGGCTGGGCTTTTAAATAGTTTCTTGCCAGAGCTATGCAAAAATCCATTCATACAGTCAGTGATATATAGTCCTCATTGACATTGCAGTGGTAATGCAGGGGAGTCAACTCCTCCACTTCCCCCCACTGTACAATTGCCAGCAGTCTCTCTCTCTCTCTCTCTCTCTCTCTCTCTCATATGCACACTTACACAAGTCTCTCCTCAGCTGAAGCGTTTATCTTCTTGGTTTTGTTTGACTACCATTTCCTCCTCTGCCTTCTCTCCTGAAGGTATAAAGCATTTCAGTTCTTCCTTTCCATCCATTCTGTCCTGTCCTGTCCCCCCCCCCCAAACATTCTCTCCTATTCAGAACTTAAAGGACACAGCGTTATCAGCAGGTTTCAAAATCATCAGATAAGGAAAATCTCTTGATTGCCTTGGATCATATTGTTCCGGGGGCAGGCGCTGGTGATGGAGGGGAGACAAAGACATTAGGGTGATACGTTTCTGTGATCACATCATACTTTATAAATATCCAATTAGCCACCACCACGGAGAGGGGAGGGGGGAACACCAGGGGCCCGGTCCACTTTCCATTCCATTTCGTTCCATAACGCCCAGTGATGGGAATTACAGAGAGGACACTATTCAACTGTGAAGAACCACTCTGCATCCTACAGGGAATTCATTTTTGGTGCTGAAATATATGACAGGTATAATTATGGCAGCCATATGGCCTTTTTCTTATCTGTGACGGGAGCGTAGAGGTCAGTCACACCGTCACACCGTTTTCATGCCCAAGTTAAGCATGTTGTCAAGGCTACAGCATGCAGGATGTGAGGCCGGCACTGAACACATCATTTTCTTGTTCCATTTTATTTTTCAACGCCTTGGCTACAGGCTACAGCCTATCAGGGACCTTCATTGCTCCCTTGCTCTCCTAGTAATAACCTGAGCCTCCGACCTGTAGAGAAATCCTATCTGCATGTCATTTGGTCTACTGTACACAGGTCATGGTTGTGAAAGTGGTCAAAGCAAGTATTTACAGCACTGGAGCCAGCTAAACGACCATGACAAGGATGGTGGTATAGCCAGTACAGTACAGTACAGTACAGTACAGTACAGTACAGTACAGTACAGTACAGTACAGTACAGTACAGTACAGTACAGTACAGTACAGTACTGTACTGTACTGTACTGTACTGTACTGTCTATACAGTACAGTACAGTACTGTACTGTACTGTACTGTACTGTACTGTACTGTACTGTACTGTACTGTACTGTACTGTACTGTACTGTACTGTACTGTACTGTACTGTCAGAGAGATAGAGATTGAGAATGGAGTAATGATATTGTGAATAGAAGAGGAAGGACTGGAGGGAGAGGGGATACAGAGACAGAGACAGATAGCCCTGTGCCAAAATATTCATCTTGTGGGTCCACAGATCAGTTTAGTGCTATAGTTGAGTTAGAATCAGACCTTGTGTTTGAAATGAAACAGTGGGCTTAGGCAACGAGGCCGGCCAGGTCAGTCATGCATAAATGGCAACAATCCCCATGGGGCATGTCATGTAGCCTTCATGTAAATTACCTTGTTTTTTAATCTCCTCCTGGCTGCACATACTCATTCAGCACAACTGACCCTCTCACCAATTTTACCGACTAACTGCAGCAGCATGAGAGATGGACAAACGGATGGAATAAAGTGTAATTTATGTCAAGAGTGAATACTGTGAGTACCGGTATATACCGGTTGAACTATTGCCAAATGGTCCGACCTTCCTCAGTGAAGCAATGTACCATCTGCTGTGGCAGTCTCATGGCTGACATGGACAACAATTTATCTGCAATACGTTATAGTGAATGTTGTTAAATGTACCTCTGACTGTACAGACTGAGGAATCTATTTATTTGATGTTCTTCTTTTCCATTTAGTGCTTGCCTAACAGCCATGCGGTGCGGTACAGTAGCTTATTTAGTGGGTGGCCACCCTGATTAAAGTAAAGTGACAGCCGCACGCTAGGTTGTAATTTGTTGTTTCTTATAAAGCCGCGGTTCCATGTCGAAGCTTATTACATGTCAGGATGTGTCATGTGCTGTATTTCAGTAAACAACCGTTTAATTATTGTAAAGGTTATAATATCCTGCCCTCTTTCTAGCTAGATGGTGGTGACATTCTGAGCATCCGTAGGGATTATGCCTTAGCCACATCCTACAGTAGACCTATGTCTTTTTACATTGCAGGGTAGCTGTTAAGCACAGAATGTGGTTGTTTTTGTAACATTCATGCAACTGTAATATATTATGTACTATAATATCATTATATAGGCAAAGCGGCTGGGACTTCTAGCTGATTTTTTTGTCTCTGGGGCCTTCCTCCTGGACTCACATGCACCAGCTCCCATATATGTTCCTCCTCTCCCTCATCTGAACATGATTGACTTCATGGGAACTGCAGAGCAGCCATTATCATATCATTACCTGTGTGATTGAAAACTGCCGAGTATCCAGCGCAGTTCCCCTCAACTGAGATGGCGAACCCATTCTCTGGAGACGCTGCTTTACGCTCGCCTATACTTTGCCTACAGTATCTGGCTAATGTTACAATGATACCATGGCGCCAAACCTCATCACGACGTGTCCCATGGTGGCTAAGATGCGTGTTTGCGGTGCACGTGCGTGTGCATGAAGATATCCCTTCTGAAAGACCATAGAACTTGAACTTGAAGGTGACACAAAATTGTGTTATTTTTAGAGCTGGGACTCGATTAAAAAAATCAATCTAATTAATCAGAGGCTTTGCGATGAATTAATCTAGATGAATCGCATTTTAATCGCATATCATTATTTGACCCGAGAACAGTGAGAAAGCAATTTTTTCAAATGGATTTTGGTATACTAGTGAATCAATGAATAGTGAATACATAAGTTTAAGCAATAAAACATTGTTTTTGTAGTAATAGGGGTAATAATTCTTTATTGAATATTTGCACACAACTGTGCTGTAATCCACGCTACCATCGGATAGCCTTTTAAATCCTATTTCCAATCCACGGGGACAAGCAAAGTGATCTCAGCGGCTTCCCCCAGTCTGGTGAACTGTCTACGGTTTCTGGTGGTGTTATTGTCTGAAGAGTACACGGACACTTGGTGGGCAGGTCCGTCTGAAAACTGTCCAGTGACAACGTTCCGCGGTGAAAGAAATAGTGCGATTAAAATTCATTAATTTTTTTAATGCATTAATTTTTCTGTAGTTAATTAATCGTAATTAATCGCAATTAGTCCCGGCCCTAGTTATTTTATTTAGCCTACTTGTATATTTCAATATGTATAAACAACTATAGAATTATACAGAACTTTATACCCCCACATCCTCCACTTCCCCCACCCTACCACCCATGCCCAATTGCCCACCAACCATATCCCATTCAACATTCTCAACTGCATCGCAGGCACAATAACACAGTAATGTTGTATTAATAACTTGACTGTAATTACAATACATATAAAATACTCACAACTGTCATACAGCATGTTAAGGTAACACTTCACCAACCTAGCATTTATGTAGTGAGATCTGTGGAGGATTTATTTTTACATTGGATAAGTCTGTGTCTCACACAATAGTTTTCTAATCTAAAACATGTCTTATAAATGTAGTCTACTCTCAAATATGGTCCCATTGCTCGATAGAGAACCTCATGCACAGGGAAGCCTCACATACTGTACGGCCAATCAGATGGGGTTTCTACAGTCTATACAGTCATATATCATTGCAATAACACACTTTTGATCTGGGTCAATGGAGAGAAGGTGTTTTTTGTAAACTTCCAAAAGGGCTATTGGGAAAGTAGAGCTATAGTTTCTAATCTGACATAAATAAAAGAGGTGGGAAGTTTAATATGGAGGCCAAATTTCAATGATAATATATCCAATTACCTAATAGAAAATATTAAAAATATTTACTTACAATGTTTTTCAGGCCAAAGACAACTTAGCTGGGAGAAAGATGAAGCACCTATTGTATACATTGGTGTTGCAGATTAAACTGTTATTCCTAGGTTTCAAAGAAACATGGTGGCTCAAACATACCAATGCACCGGAGCCAAGGCAGATGCTCCAGGGCAAAACTTTGTCAAATGAAATCGAAATTCTTATTCATTTTCACTTGTATTTATTTGTTGTGCTGATATTAGTGCTGGTTCAGGTAATTGAGAACATTATAATGAATGTAGGGAGAGCTGTGAGTGCCGAAGTCCTGACGTCACTCACTCATCCCCTTGTTCACGGACGTTTTTCTCTATGGTGAATAACATTGGGTCATCTTAAAATCGTCTCATATAAGAATGCGATATTGTCGGGGAGGTGTCTCTGTATCGTTTATGACAGTCAGTCACTCATATTTAATACAGTCCGATTCTAGCGAAAATGTAACTAATTCGGCAGCATTAACATTAGCGTTTTCTCACAGTCAGTTGATTCTTCATTATTCAGGAGTGTTTATTTTTCAAACACAGGGGGTTAACTTTTGATATTATTATCTACATAATATATATATATTTGTTTAAAATAGTTCAGATAATGTGTCTGTAAATGGGTTTATTAGTATGCATTTGTCTTTGTCATTGTCCGTGTGGGTGGGTGGGTGTGTACACTGAGATGCATGTGTGTCTACTGTCTACACAGTGTGCATGTACATACAGACATGTGTCTGAGTGCCTGAGGGATCTGAAATCTAGAGACCAGAGGCACACAAACCCTCAGTTTGGCCCTCAGTTTCATGAATGAACGGATCAATTGATTGATTTGTTTAAATCCCGCTTGCCTGTGGTATCCTGTGATGCCCACAGCATGATTAACAGATACCCACGAATTCTTAGGGGTGTGTGTGTGTGTGTGTGTGTGTGTGTGTGTGTGTGTGTGTGTGTGTGAATCTTGAACATAGAGCGAGTAGATGGAAATTGTTAGAACAATCGTACAATATCTGCACGGAATCTCTGTATGAACGTCTGTAACCCACATATCCCGAGAACCACTGACTACGCCTTGCCCGCCGTGGAGTTGGGCGGATAGGCGGTTGTCCAGAACCGCCAGAAAAGGCTCTGGCCATGACCCAAATGTGGCAATTGATTGCCACGGCAACCCCAGCCTAAACCTAGATTTGGCTAATTCCCCACACCTGTCGATCCCCACCCATGCCATTTGATTACTTAATCAGTCCACTTTCCACAGTCTGTTTGCACTCAGACAGACCTATCTATCTATCTATCTATCTATCTATCTATCTATCTATCTATCTATCTATCTATCTATCTATCTATCTATCTATCTATCTGTTCCACCGATCATGACAGATCTCTGATCACCGGAGACTGTAATCTGCACATGGACATTGCGTCGGATGCTATATATGTCGTAGGGATGAGCGAGCGTGGAGAAAAAAAACAAAATAGTTATTCACCTAGAGATTCTCAAGAAATCAACAGCTGCCTACAACAAAGCCCTGCGCTTGGCAAGGCAGGTTTATTTCTCTGGCATTATCAATGAGAACAGGAAAAATGTGCTATTCTCTACTATTGAATGTATTTTAAAGCCCCCCCAGTCTTACAAACAGTCACTCCCTGCCTCCAAAGCTAAGTGAAATGAGTTTGCAACCTTTTTTTATACTAAAATGTCTATAGTATTGGAGCTGGTATCATATGCTGCCCATAGCACCAACTCTCTAACTGCAAATACAGCTGGTGGTGCCATCTGTAGAAGTGTGAATCACTCTAGGGGTAGCCTAAAGGCATTTAGTGCAGTTCATGAAGAGGTACTTCTCAAAGAAGTTCTAAATAGTGTAATTGGAGATATTTTAAACATTGTTAATTGTTCTATTGAGTCAGGCGTCTTTCCAGACTCTTTGAAAATGGCCGTGTTAAAGCCTCTTCTTAAGAAACACAACCGGACCCATTTCTAACTTACCCTTAAGGTCTTAGAAATCAGTCAAACGTTACTCTTTTACCTGCTTTTTACTAACACTAACTTTACAAAGATGCCCAGAACATTGGGATGAACCTGTGTAGTTTATGGTTGCTCCAACAGTAGTGGCAACATTCAACTTTGGAGAAAAAACGGAATGTCAAAAAATTCACTGCAGTGGCTGAGACTACAGCCATGGAGTAATGGTTGAGACGAAGCAGTGAAAGGTCCTGAAAGGTACCTAATGTCAGTCTTACCCAATACCCAATCTTTCTGATGAATGAACACAATGCTGCTGTACTTTATACCTCATACTAAGCATTTAAAGTATGAGGTATAAAGTACAGCAGCCTTGTATTCATACAACAGATCTGTCGCCTCCGCCTACAGGAAATACGTTTGAGACCTGTTTCTGAATTCATCTATAGTCCAAGGCTCTGCAGATTCGTCTATATTAAGATAAGATTGAAAATGGATGATGTGCTCCTTTAAACATAAATTATCAATCTAATGTTAACAGTTAAATTATTCCACCAGCTCAAGCTTTAAATAGAAAGGCGCGTTTACCAAATGACTTGCTGACATGAGGGCCAGAAGAAGAATAGAGCTTTAAGTGTCTGATCTGATAGTAGTAAAAGCCAAAGGTACAAGATGAAGATATTGTTGAAAGTTTGGAGGATGAATGCATTTCAATATTGGAGCCAGCTGCATGTCTTCTTAGGGATGTTCGATTATCATGAAAAAGTCATATCGGCAAATAATGTTATCGGTTTTTAGGTATGCTATTTTACCTCGACAAAAACATATTCTACAGCAGAAGAATCAACTTTTTAATTTTTAAACTTAATTTTTATCCCACGATTTTGCAACCCATTTTTTTCACCCAGTGTCAATTATCTAATGTAATCCTGGGCGCTACACTTCCTCTGCCAACCTGGGGGGACAGCGGACTGACCTCATGCTTCCTTCTATGCATGAGGAGTCCAAGCTGCTTCTTTTCACCTGACAGGGGGGAATTTCGCTAGCTTGTGGAAGGAACACGTTATTTCCGACCAGTTCCGTTCCCCTCCATCAGTAAGTAAGTAATTAAGTAAGTTTTATTTATATAGCACTTCTCACAGAGAAAACTCACAAAGTGCTTTACATGCAGGAAATAGAAACAAAAACAACAACAAGCTGAATAAAAACAGAATAGTACAGAGGAGAAAACAGCCTATACAATTGAGCTCAAAGCAAACAGCAAAATAGCGATACCCACATGGAAAAGAAAAACATCATGATGCATGGTGCAAATAGTAGTGTTTTGAGTTTGTTCTTAAAAATGTCTACAGAAACTGCTGCCTGAGGAAGAGCGTTCCACAGTGTGGGCGCTACAACCTGAAAGGCTCTGTCACCTTTTGTTTTGAGTCTAGTGCTGGGGACAAATAACAGACCCTGTTCCGCAGACCTTAGGGCCCTCTCTGGCACATAACGCTGGACAAGGTCAGTTAAATATTTCGGAGCCTGACCATAGAGCTCTATAGGTGAGCACCAGGACCTGAAAATGAACCCTGAAATGTACAGGAAGCCAGTGTAATTGGGCTAGGACTGGGGTGATGTGGCACCTTCTACTGGTCCTGGTAAGGAGTCTGGCTGGCCAGGGGGAGGTAGTATAGAGACCAGGATTACTGCATGTTTTTTGTGAGGGTACCTACCCTAGGGGACATGGGGAGAACATGCAAACTCCACACAGAAAGGCCCTTTCGCCAACCCCGCCTCGGGTATGGGCACTGATGAACCCAGAACCTTCTAGCTGTGAGGCGACAGCACTACCGACTGCCACTGTGGCCCTTTACAACTTGTTTGTTTTACCTGTTGTGCATCTGTGTGGTCTGAACTGATTAAGGAATTGTATTTTGCTATGCATCGTGTACACACAACCACTTTCAAACAGCAACACTGGCCCTATTTATATTAGATGATATATTGATATTATAGCTAAAAAAAATTGTTACATGACAATTAGTTTACTTTTGGTGAAAGAAAAGCCTACATATATCGTTATCGGTTTATATCAGAATCGGAAATTAAGAGTTGGACAATATTGGAAAATCGGCCAAAAAGCGTTTATCAAACATCTAACTTCTTACATTTAGAGTTGGACAATTACATGTGTATGACCAAACATAACCATCCTAAAACATTGTTGTCCTCACAAGTATTACTGACATGTGTGTGCTGATAGGGATGTTGGCAACCTTTGGCATTTTTCTAAAAGGCAACCCTTCTAATTGTTTGTTCACTGCACATCTAGAGGCAATGCTGCTGTGTCCCTTTCCACCCTTGACAAAAGATATTTATGGTGCAATGCATTGCAACATTATTTCACCACAAGGCTCATTTCCTTTTATATCTTTGATAAAATATGGGGTTTGCATCTCACATATGGCTCACATTGCCTAAAGGGTATAATTTCTTTGTGCTGGCTTTCTCATATATCTTTTTCATTCTTTCTTTGCAGAGCTTGTCAAAGAAATTATCTTGCTTGAGTTGCCAGCACGTCAGTCACTTGTCAGATCCCTGGCTGCTCTGAACAATTGCTTGGGATTTAAAAATAGTTTACCTTGGAGCATTGATTTATTTCAATAGCTTTTCTCTCTGGTTTGTTACATGTTATTTGGAAAGCCCTTAAAGCACCATGCAGCAACCTAATCGCATATCTATTCATGGCGTGGCTGCAGGAGACTAGCCTTATGTAAGGTTGTCAGTCTGTGTGTCAGTCTGTCGTTATGTCCAGAGCAGGAGACTAGCCTTATGTAAGGTTGTCAGTCTGTGTGTCGGTCTGTCGATATATTATGTCCAGAGCTAATCTCACAAACCGCTGGACCGATCAGCACCAAATGTCTTGTGCACATTCCCAGGTCACAGAAGTACCTCCACTCATTTGTCACATATCTTTTATACTTTTTTTGAAATATTTTACCTGTGTCTGTGTGTCTGTCCCAGGCATAACTCTATACCAGGGGTCGGCAACCTTAGGCAGTCGAAACACAGACGAAAGCAGTACAACACAAATGTTGTGTCAAACCATGTGACTTCCATTGGAAATGCATTGGGGCAAGATGTAAACAAACCCTTTCATACATCTAGCATGCATCAATGTTGTATGTTAGATGTGAAGGTGTGAGTCAGGCCTTAGTGTTCTAGGGTTAGATATGTTTAGTGCAGGAGAGTGGTCTGAAGAGCAGAGATTTTATCAATATGTACACGTGGCAAGACTTGTCCATATGTCACAGTTTTTATTTTGGTATTGGTATTTTATGTATGGCCTACTTGCAAGGCGCAAGTTGCCACCTCGACAGAGTGCATTTCTGCTTTATTAAAGTAATACCATGGCTATGATCCTGGAAAGAGATTTCTCAGAACTGTCAGTTCCTAGCTTCCCTCTTGTTAGCTAAGCTGTTGCACCGCCTCGCCTGGCTCTGCCCTGGGTTGGCTTCCATAGAGTCAATTTACTAGTTCTGGGTGCCTGACGCAGTCTCCTGCCAGCCTCATCCTTCTCTCTTTGACTTTGTCTGTGGTCCGTGGTATGTCCCCATAGAGGTCCACATTTCTGATGCGGTCGTCCATGACTCCTTGTGTAGACTCCAGACTGTGAGGGTCCATGTCCATGTCTCAGCCCCATACAGCAGTACTATACTGACTCAAGTTTAAACAAAGCCCCATTGGTTTTAACTGAGCGAATCTAGTGGTTAGAAATAATCCTTTGAAAAAATAGCAATTTCTGACTTTACCTTACAGACTTCTGGCACAGTTTGTCTACCTGTCAATGACTTTGGCTTTTAACCACAATCGTTTTGACCCTCTACTAACCTTCATGTTGAGAGAGCACATGACTGATTCACACACTGATACAATGCAGTGTACTGGTGGATGTTTACCATCCACCAGGGACTGTGGAAATTGTGAAATTCGGCATGCGATGATGTTACGGTTATCAGACAGTGTTTATCAACAGCTCAGTCATTCCCTGGAGTGATGGATCAGGAACTTGCAGAAGACTGACTTGCCCACCCCACACCCCACTCCCTTTGTCCCATCCCCCGATACCCCCATCTGACATACAGCGCGATGCACTTGCTGATTTACGCAGGGTCTCCTCACCATGATGTTCACATCACTCACGAGTCATCCGGACAGAGTGCACTTCATCAAGAGGAAAGGTGGTAGTGGTATTGGTGAGATGGAGACAGGAAGGAGGCGAGAGAGGGATTATAAAATCAACCGTCAAACAAACACCTTCACCTCCTAACCTGCATCAGCCTCCTCCCCCTCCCCACCTCGAACCTTTCCCCTCCTAGGGCAGCTCTGCTTGTTTAGCAGTGCACTCTGGCCCAGCCTAGCACCCTGTCAATAGTCCTCTGGAAGCTAAGGAATCAATGCCAAGGAAGGCGTTCAATTACATACAAATCTGGGGGATAATCGGCAAACTCATTTGGTTCAATATGGTATCCTATGCTCCCCAAACGGGTGGCAGAGCTTCAGAGCTTAAACATTCTAATAGGTGCATAAACATTGTTTTCTCGTATTACATTAGCCACTTTGTCTGTAGAGTACGACTGAGATGAATATAGGAGTGGTTTCCCCCTCTGTATTGCCGACTGCTACAGTTTCTGTTCAGTCTGTTCAGTGTTCAGTTTCCTCAGTCAAAGGTGGCTGCCCTGAATAATGATAGCACAGAAGAGGAAAAAGAACTTCCAGAGCAGAAGAGGCTTCCCGGGGCAGGGAGTGAAACTGAATCGGAAGATTTCACTTTAGTAGGCTACCACTGAATCCTTTTTCTTTTTTTAATAGTAAATAAGTTTGAGCTATGGCAGTATTTTCCTTTTGGCCACATTTTGTATTTTTGAGGGGCACACAGGTTTAATGTTTGTCTTTAGTTCAAAGTTTGTTTAGTAAACGCATACATATAATGAAGGGAAAATGTACGTCATAATGTGTCCTTCCCATATTGTCTCTTTATTGTTAATTATGTTGTTAATGTTATTATTAATTAATTATGTTTTATATCACCATTACATCACCTAATCAACATAAGTTAGACTTTAATATATTAGCGCCCACATAGGTGTGATTTTTTTGTATATAATATATTTCGTATAAAAATTTACCATTGGTAGAAGAATCAGTAGTTGTAAATGATACTTTAAAGGCATATTTCACTTTCAAAAAACTTTTGGTCATTTCATCATCTACTCAGGCTTATGTGAACACCCCAGACAGTTTTTAAGTTTCTTGATTCAGTATTTGGATTTGATATTCATTTTAGCTGCCCCGCCCCTTCCTATACAAACCCATTATAACTTCAAACTCCATTTTAACCATAATAGAGTCGTCGAAAACACTCAACCTTTTTTCTGTTGACTGATACTGCCCTCCTAATACGTGAGGGGGTGTGGTTTTTCATTTACTGTTTTAATTTATTTTTAATAATTATTTTGGAAAATGTGGCAGACCACGTAGCGCGACGGAGGAGACTAATATATTGTGTTTGACAGTACTCTGTTGCTGTTATACATTCTGTCTAATAAACTATTCAATCAATCAATCAATCAATCAAGCTCAGTTGCAAAATCCGTATGTAGCCTACTTGAAGTACAACCAAATAATGCATTCTAATTAACTCACTCACTCATTTCATGAGAAGAGGGATGTAAACATTTCCCTGAGTCCACTGGTGCTGAAAATGCAAATGTTGTGGAAAAAAAAGAAAATCCCAATGCAGTCAGTGTGCAATGTGCTGGAAACGATATTCAAACGAGATTGATCTGTTTACAACTAAAGGGTGAGTCAGAGCACATTCAAGCAGTGTTTCTAAGACGATGCAGCTCTTGAGTTAAGTTGACTTATTAAATATAAGCAATAATCAACATTGTTCACATCTTTCCAAATGAACCAGTGTTATCTGAATGCTTTGTTCATTTAATGTATTCTGTAATCTGTACTGGCTTGTTCAGTCATTCGTTTGTTCAGCTTCCATTCTACTCCTTTCATTTATCCCTTCATTTATTAATTCATCTGGTCATGGATGGGGCTAATTTCGTCAGATGTGAAGTGGTACTGGCTTGACTGCCGGACCCTTGGCTGTGATTCCGCCTGCCTTCCCTCGCTTTAATCAGAAGCGTGCCAACATTTCTTAGCTTCTGTCCTCCTCAATGCCTCATGTTCACCATGATGAACAGCTCATGAATAAATCGAGGAACACAGGGCATCTGCTTCTGAATCCACTGGTCCGTCCTTCAAGTGCGAACAGTTCAGACTCCCCTGAAGTGGAACGTGGAATAGGATATGACAGGAGGAACTCCAAAATAGCCCCCGTCACTTCCTGTCTCTAGCCTCTGATTGATTGGCGATCAAAGGACATCTGTGGAGATTTTACCATTTTAATATTGATATATGAAGGAAAGAAAAGCCCAGGGCTGTGCAGAGAGCACTGGAAGGGCAAGTGCTCAAAGTTCACAAAACATTCTTGTAAAACAACACCATGATATCAAATAACTAATACTGTGTATAATACAGTGAACCATTAATGACACAACAATCTAGCTTATTGCTTTGAATCAGAATTCTAGCATAGGGGCATTGGTGACCCATAAACAAACATCCGAATTGGATCAATACGCAGAGTGGCCAATGCTGCATGCCTGGAGATGTCATCCGTAAATCTCAAAGGGCCGCCGCCCTCTCCCTCATTAAATTATAAAGGATCCATGAGCCATGAAACACTATAACACTGAAGGATCCCTGTGGCCGCTAAAAATAGAGATATGCCCAAACAAAAGAGATCATATTGTTACTCGAGAATCCTTTTAGCTCTCCACTTTGTTCGTCCCCCGAGGTCAAGACGCGAGAAGGTGCTGCGAAGCTCGGGTGGCCATGGCCACTCGAAGGTACTGAGATTATATATGCTGCAATATGTCAACATGTCGTGGAAATGCAAACACCATCGCTGATGATGTCACAGCCAGGAAGATACAGCTGTTCTGGAGGATAGGAACACTCAGAGGCTGTGGTCCTACTGTATGTCCATGTATTGGAATTATAAAGCCACTTAATGTAGGCCTACATAATGTAGCCTACATTGGGAGTTCTCCCTGCTGTTGTGTCTGGACGTTTAAAGAAAACATGGACCTTGCACTTAGGATGACTCTCGAGGACATTTTAATGCGCAAAAAAAAAGGACTCCCGGCGAATTTAATTATCATCAACACCGTTTTAAAAAGGGATGAGTAGCTTCCTGCAAATGGAATACAATCTCAGTGAGTACAGATCCCCCCCCCCCCCCAAATGTCATAATAAGACTCATAACTGGTCATATGCTTCTGATATCACAGGGAGTTTGGTGGGTGGAAATTGTTGTGCACATTGTGATCGTGATGCGAAACTAATCAGTGAGAAAGACCGGTTTCCACACTGGTGACTTTTCAGGGCCTGTGGTATAAATATCAACCATCTGTGAGGCCATCTGCATTGGGGTGCTACATCATGCACCAAGGCCAAGCCACCAAACACAGACAGGTTGCCTTCAGTGGCACTTCTGTCTGCTCTCCATTTACGATGAGGAAGGCCATTGTGGGGTCATTAGTATTGACATTGCATTCCCCGGTACATCAGTCAGTGTTGTCATCTGTTTATACATCTCAGTCTGCACTGATAGCCGTTACAGAATAAATGCCTCTCGTATGAAAATGTTGCCTATACCTAAACAGCAACAGACAAGTTGTACATAGTAACTAATACAGTACATATAATTCCAAGCTACTTCTTGTTATACCGATGATAATTATTTACACCTTCTCAGTTCTGAAAGATATGATTTTTTTTCAATGCAAAATGTGATAATGTCGGATCTCGTCTCCCGTGGGAAATTAAATTGCTCAAGGACATTTCAACACATACTGTATACTGTGGCTTGACCTAATTAGAATCATCAATTACTCGTGCTGTGACAGGTTCCATTTACAGTATGTACTGTGTGTGTGTGTGTGTGTGTGTGTGTGTGTCCTTTATGTCAGCATACCAATAAGTATTAGACATTAGTTAGTAGTTCTAGGACTCTAGGAGTTGTGAGCGCACTTCATGACGCGCTCTGCTTGCGCAAAAGTATGCTGTACATGGCCTACTTGCGTGCAAGGAGCAGGTTGGCATCTCGAGAGAGAGTGCATTTACGTAAATTTTTCTTTTTGCTATTTTTGTTGTATGGTATGTTGGAAATTGTATGAATGTATTTGTTGATTTTATACACTGCATTTGGTATACACACATTACTCAAAGGAACATAATCCTTTTTGATAGATATGTGCAATTATGTTAATGTTTATATAGTGTGACCTTTTTGTCAATAAAAACATCAGTCAGTCAATACAGGGAGGTCCATGAGGCCAAACGGTGACCTTCTGAATACCAGACTTTCTGATTAGCTTCTGATTACCAGACGGCCCCTCTATCAACTAAGCGAATACGTACATATTTAAATGAGACCATCCTTTAAAAGAGGTGAGCATGATAACCCTTATAGGCAGACTATACAGCTATACACCATACCCCACAGCAAGATTGCATCTCATACTGCGAAAGCTGTCCTTTGGGGACAATGCACCGTAGATACAATAGTGCTTGCAGCTGACCAGTGGTGATTGCTCAATCAAGAGTTCTCATCGGATCTGAGATTACAAAATGATTATGGGACCGAAGCTGCCAATAGCTTTGCTTTTCTGTTCTGCAGCACTACAGCGATTGCTGCGTGAACGGTTTGTTGCAATGTGTTTAGATTGCAGAATCAGGAGTTGTCTGCCATTCATCATAGTTTGATGCTGCCAGATTATAGTTTTAGTTTTGTTCCCTTCCTTTCTTGCATTATTTGACAGATTTGAAACACATGTATGTTGTGTAATGTACATAAATTTTAACCAGGTTCAACCTGACATCCCTATTGGGGCCTATAGAAGCAGAATGATGTAAAGTGTACAAGACGGCATACAGTAAATGTAAAAAGCTAAACAAGCAGGTTCCTTCTAAATGCATCCTGTAGAATGTATCATCTGCAAACAATAGAGCGCCGAAGTCCTGACGTCACTCACTCATCCCCTGGTTCTGCCTGGTTCACAGAAGTAATTTCCCTATGGAGAATAACATGGGGTCATCTTAAAATAGTTTCATATAAGCATTGTGGTCCAAAATAAACAAGCTGTCTCTGCGTTATTGTCAGGGAGGTGTCTCTGTATCGTTTGCGACAGTCAGTCACTCATATATGATACAGTCTGTTGCTATAGCAAAAATTTAACTAATTCAGTAGCAGTAACAATAACGTTTTCTCTCAGTCAGTTGATTCTTCATATCCATATGAGTGAAATGGCCGGGATGACATGTTTATTTTTCAAACACAGTTATATGAGGCGATCTAAAATACCCCTATGGGGATTACAATGCAATTAAAAAAGTACAGTACATGAAACCAATGGATTTGTGCCCTCTACCAATATTGACGTCAGACTTCGGTGCTGTGGATCCCAGTTAACCAGTAACCAATTGAAGCAGTACCAATACCGCAGTCTACTTCAGACTTATTTCAGCCACCATGTGTGTTATGATCAATAGCTGCACTGTTCCTACACTAAAGGTGGTTGTACACTGGACACGTTTTTCAGAAAACCGATGGAGAGACGCCACTAATAATCTGAAAAGCACTGCAGAGACCTTTATGGGAGGAAAGAGTCATAAATTGCAACTTCTGTTCCATTTTCAGCCACCAGAAGGTGCAAAGAATGTTCTTATACAAAGACAATTGAGAAGTTTTAAATGAAGTGTGTGCTGGTTTAGCCCGTTGTACTGTGTACAACTCCTGGTAAAGAGTAGGCTTTCTGAAGTACTAGTGGAGGGTGATTGGAGGAAAATTGCATCAGCAACTTTATTGCTAGAGCATAATCAGAAGATTAATCAAAGATAGCCTTTATAGTTGTTAGAACTTAATTGGTACAGTACGTCCCCGTTTAGGGGAAAAAGGGATGCAACAAAAATGATGAGAGAGAAACCCATTTCCATTTTAAACTAATATTGACAGAAATAAAACACACTTTAACCAACACAAATGACACGGAGCAACTCTGAGAAATAAATAAAATAATTCCAAATCTAACCTTGATTTTGAACCTCTTGTAACATAACACAAAATAAAAGGTAAAACCAAAACCGTAATATTCATTACTCTAATCCAGGGGTGCCCAAAAGGTAGATCGCGATCTATCAGTAGATCACAAAGACTGTACAGGTAGATCACAGGACATGTCCCTAAAGAATATTTAATTTAAATATATAAAAAACTATTTTTGGAATCTGCCACTTGAGTTAAAGGTGACTTGATTGATTGACAAAAGGGGCCTGTAAGCTCAAACTCACAATGCAATATTTTGTTTTCAACAGTGTTGCTGTGCACAAATGTCTGTAGCATTACAAATTAAATACAAAAACCCCCTAACTATTAGATTTCTCTCCCTCTATTTCCCATTCCAAGTGCATTTGTCCTATATGTAATGCCAGCGCCGCTATTCTAAAGCCCCCTTAGGTACAGATTTAAACAATTTTCACTTTTTCAGCAATGGTGGGTAGATCTTGTTGAGCTGATAATTTTGAAAGTAGCTATCACATCATAAAAGTGTGTGCACCCCTGCTCTAATCTAATCCAACAGAATTAGATTAACTTGATAAAAAATAAAACTTGATGCAAAAAATCGGGCTTCCGTGGCCCAGTGCTTTCACATAACAAAATGACCAGAGGACTCAAAACAAACAAACTACATCAGACAAGGCAGTGTGGATCTGTGTGTGGACAGCATTACTGCAAAATGCTGCCAGAGAACACAGGTGTTTGAAGGCTTTATGTAGGCTAGTAAACCAATCACTGGAAGCAGTGATGATTGGCAGCCAGCAATCAGGAAATGGTCAGCACCTGGAAGTGAACACACACACACACACACACACACACACACACACACACACACAGTAGTAGTGTGTAGTAGAGGAGGTATCACAACTTCTACTGCAGTGTGAACATAGTCAACATTCTGTTTCGATGATTCTCAACCTGACTGACCTTTTGTGTTCTTCCAGGATACAATGCCAGAAATTGGGTCTTGAGTGTGATCAATACAACAATAAGACAGAACAGAAGTCATGTTGAATGGCCAGAGACAAACCCTCACCTTTACTGTAGGTCTCTCCTGGCTCTGCAAAAACATAAAAGTGCTTGTGTGTGTGTGCGTGTGAGCGTGCGTGCGTGCATTTGTGCGTGCATGCGTGGCATGCTTTTGTTTGTGTGTGATTATGATTGATTGAAATATTTAACAGATTGCAGAATGGGTACAGTTCAAGGAAGGCACAGGTCAAACTGCCAAGAGGGTAAACCAGAAAAAGCACTAAAGACTTGTTTACATCATTATGTTGTGGATATACAGTAGTGTGCATAAAAATCAGTGTATGTGTGTCCATGCGTATATGTGCACAGTGTGTGAGACATTGTTTAAAGCTATAGTTATTGGGACGGAAAAGAGTGGAGGATAGGCTGCTACCGGACAGCCACTTCAGAGAGAGAGAGAGGGAGAGAGCGAGAGGGTGTCTGCCCCTTCATTATTTCAGTAGATCGTTGAGACAGTGAAGAGGGGATTAATATGTCTCAGGACTTGAGAGGGCCATCAGCACACAGCAGCAGTCCCACGTCTGTGGGTTTTCCTAACTTAGACACTCTCATAATATAGGCCACATTCAGATGCCATTACCCTGGCCTAAACCCTGACAGTGAGCTAAGCCATCAATCTTGTGTTGCTTTTAAAAAGGTATGTTTAACCCTGGGATCATGTTGCGAAGCATTCTTGAAGGTCTAACATGCTGTTTATGTATATTTTACTATAAAGAGCAGTTGCTCCTTCTTAATCGTGGCCTATATTGATCAAATGGCCTCATGTTGCCTCTACTCTAAATAATAAATGAGTAAATGTAGTGCATGCAGGCTACTAATGAAATAGAAGAACCATTGATTGAATTTCAATCAATGGTTCTTCTATTTCAATTCATATTTCAATCATTGAAATATTAATTGTCCTATAATATGACCCTTGCATTTCTGCATTGATTGGTCTGGTGTAACTATTTGTTATAGAATCTGACCTCTCTCGTTCACAAAAAATAAATATAAATAATAGATGCTTAATATGTTGCTAATTGCTATAGGAGGCCTACTACTATCAAGTCCATTACCAAGGATATAAAAATAGTTTAACTGGCCTATAGCTATAGGCCTTGCCACCTACCACCATCTATAGCTAGGCTATCTGTCATTTAAGTTATGCACCGTTTTAAATTTACATTCCAGAACACTGTTCATTGTTGTTGCTGTGGGCTACTGTTCAGTCAGTATGCATAGTTGTACAGGAACTCCTGTCTCCTCTCTCTCCATCCTTCAGCAGCATCCCGCATCCATTCACCTCTTCGCCCTCCTCCCTCTCTCTCTCCCTCCCTCTCTCTCTCTCTCTCTCTCTCTCTCTCTCTCGTATTTGTGCAGCGGAGGAGGAGACAGACACAGACTGCTGCTCACAGCGACGACGGACACAAACACACACACACGCGCGCACATACACACGAACACACACTGTCACACAGACACAGTCACACACACAGGGAACCTGAGGCACACGTCCCACGCCAGACAGACAGACATACAGACAGACAAGCAAAGGAACTTTGATTTGATGCCAAGCAAGCAAGCATGGTGAAAATTACGATAAGGGGGAGCCACGTTTCTTAGATAGCCTATGCATCCCTGCTAAAGAGATATGATGTCCTTGGACTCCGCTGCTGCTCAATGAAGAATTCTTTCTCGTGTCTTATTCTCTCCCCAATTGCTGGTGGTGCCGCTGCTTCATTGTGCCTGCTGTATACTTGGTCACCCGAATGAATGCATGTGAAGGTAGCCTGAGTCAGTGAGCGCATTGTTTCCACCAAGCTTCGCTGCATGGGATTTCCAGTCGTGTCGGCTGCCGTGATGTCTGCAATAATTCGCTCTTTGTTTCTGGGTGAGTTAATTTTATTTTTATCACTGAAAGAATGATGTGATGTGTCTATTGTCATTGAAGATGCGGCCAGGAAAACGTTATTGTGTTTTGTTTGTCTGTCTGTCCAGGCTCAATTATTTGTAGTTTATTTTTAAGGTGTGTGTGTGTGTGTGTGTGTGTGAGACGTGTGTGTGTGTGTGTGTGTGTGTGTGTGTGTGTGTGTGTGTGCCTATTGATATTTTTGTATTTTATTTGTGGCTATCATGACAAAAAGCTGTCAGAATTTCATCTTCTCTTGCACTGCGACCCGCAGACTTTTCCTCTTTTTTTGTACATACAATTAAATGCTAAAATGAAGAAATTGCCGTGCGAAGGTATACAGCCTATTTGAATAATGAATAAATCAGACATCATTTTCAAGAACGAGACTGCGCTAATTATAGCTCGTAGCCACGGTAGCCTATATCGAGACACATTTAATGATAAAAGTTCAGTTAATTAAGGGCTCCTCCCTTTAAAATCCTCGTTCGGCGTGGTTTTTGTCCATGCTACATTTTTAATTATTTACACATGCAGCCTGAGCCTATAACCTATAATTCATTCTAATAACTTTGCCTACTGAAACGTACGCTTCCAAAAAAGCCTACACATCCTTAATTGGCCTATATCCTAATAATTCCCTAAAATAAAATAAATGGTAAAAATCTGTGTTGCATGTTGTGGCTCAACACAAAGCCTTGTCAGTCAACTTCACGATTTTTTGGCACCGGGGGGACGGGTTACGCCAATGTTTACGTTTGGATCACGGATTGGCTCTTTAATTATGCCTAAAAAAAAAAAAAAATTGAAAACATATGTTTCTGTTTCTATGAAGGCCCCAACCGCCATCACTTCGCTTAGTTGCAATTGGAAAAAAGAATGTTTGAATCATGCTGTCAAACAACCTTCCTTTGTCTACAACGACAGATTGCATGCAACTGCTGCTTCGCCGCAAGTGCGAATCCTAAATTTGTTCTGTCACCGTTGGGCGTGGGGAGGAGTTGGTATATTTTTAATAGAGCGAGTTTGCTGATGAAAGAGAGGGAGATGAAAGTCAGTCACTCAGAGGTGTAATGTAAGCATCCAAAGACTATAGCGAGCACATCTGCTTTGGTTTGCCTCTGACACTCTGAGCACTGTGATTTGGAGTAACAGCCCTGCTAATAGTAAACAGCTGATCACCACTTGTGCCTTGTAGCCTACATGTGTGTGTTTTGTTTTTGCAGTGCTTTTTTATGTTAAATTGTTAATTAAAGTGCTAATCAGTAGTAGGCTGTGCCTGTGCCATAGGGCTAGCTATTAGGCCAATAGAAAATACATTTGGCTTATTGTGGTGTCATGTTAGGTTGAAGGTCAGACACTGATCAACAACGCATCAGGAAAATCAATTGTTGTTGCGCAACATGCTGTGATATGATCTGCCTGTATTCTCAGGCAGTCCATTGGTTTGACATTTTTCTCACACAGCTAGTAGATTCATGACTGCACACACTGAGCAAAATATGATGGTCATTGAGTCCATGACTGACAGAGACTACATAATAGTATAGTGGCCTTGTCAGGCAGGTCATACTTCCGTGTCATTTTTAGATTTAGCCATTTGTCCGTTTTGTGTTTGGTGAAGTCAAATCAATTAGCTTCCTTATCAGTGGTTTACTGTTGATATTAATATATTATTATTGATTATACTGATAATGACGATGACGATGGTGGTGATGGTGATGCTGATGAAAGAATGCTGTTGATATTTCTCCCATACAGGGTAAAATCCCTGTTCCCTAGTGATAGTAGATTTTAGTAGAGTGTAAATATAGGGAGGGGGGAATGGTTCCATTTTGGTTTCTACACATCAGAGTTAAATTAACAGTGAGGATTTTATGTGTAGGCCTACTACACAGCACATTTCTCTCAAATTACCGAATGTCAGTAGTAATACACAATGATGCATTAATTTGAATAGCTCCCGTTCTAAAAAGCACTTTACAAAAGTGCTTTACACAGCACATTATGGCAAAAATAAGTAAAATGCCACAATTAACTAAAATGAAGTAACAAAAGTGTAGTTGTTTGATAAATTGAGCCACTGTTTGGCAGTAGGGCTTCATTAAGGTACAGTAGTCATTGTTGACTCCAGTGAGTTTCAAGCTCTCCCTCATCATCTTCTATGAAATGGATTAAAGCATTGTGTCTGTTGTTGTGACTGTTGGGAACTGTAGTTTTGGTCTGAAGGGTTCACAATCCACCACAATTAAAATTGGTTGGCCCCTCTTAAGTGTGGACATAAATTCCTTCCAGTCACCCAGCCCACAAGGGGAATCTGGACCTGGCCAGAGGAGATATGTAGCTTCTGGGCTGCAGTGCTATGCCTGCATGGCTTAAGGACATTTCGTTCCAAAAGTTATGGCCTGCATTAATTCTAGATCAACACAGAGGCCAAGTAAAGAGAGGAAGTGGCTGTTTTATTGTAAAAGAATCAATAGTCATTAATAGGGGCTCATTTCCTTTTTATTTGGATTTGGCCTCGCAAGTCCTGAGACGTTCTTAATTTAATACCTGCCGGAGATATAATATCCACTGTTCACATTTCAGAAAAGCACCACAATTAATTGCCAAGGAGAATTCCTTAACCCCATTTGTAGTTCAGTCCTTTAAGTTTGAGAAGTAAAAACCCAGAACAAAGACAAACAGTGACTTAATAACGTCTAGGAGCAGTATTAAGAGTCATCTAAGTAAAGGAGCCTATTGATGGATTGCCAGGCTCTCTTTGTGCCAGCATTAGATGGTTTTGGGGAGGGTCGGGTCTTGTTAGGACTTAAGTGTGTGGCTGAGTGGCTGTCCAGGAAGTAATATTACACTTGACAGAAATGTAATAAGAAAAAATGACTAGCCCGGCTTCAATCTGGGATTTCATTCCAACCAACCACACCCTCATTGTCATCTGTAACCGAATGGTTGCTTGAACTGTTATGACCATTCTGTGAGGTTATCAAATATCCCAGTGACCATGGGGATACAGCATGTGAAGGCAATTTACAGCGTGTGAGTGAAATCCTCAGTGTTAATGTAGCCATTGCGGGTCCATTTAGTCACTTTTGTAAACTCTCATAGTTAAATGCTCAGGATTTTATTGTATGATTTAGTTGTTTGTGCATAGCTGCACCTACAGTATGTGTGTGTGCATACATGGCTAGAAGTGTCAGTGCGTGCTCGTGCCTAGCCATGCGTGTTTAGCGCTTAGATGGAGATAAGGAGAGCAGTGGCTCTAAACAGAAATTCTGCCCCCATTCTATATTTAGCATGTCTGCCGGGGTAAGGCAGAGGCAGAGGATCTCGGAAATGTAAAGATGACAGGAGCCTCTGGAGCCAGAGGTTATGAAGTGACATATTGATGTGGTTGCACACGCACACACACACGCACGCACGCACGCACGCACACACACACACACACACACACACACACACACACACACACACACACACACACACACGCACACACACAGACACAGTTCTGATAAATCCACTTGTATGCAGCCATTTTGGTATTTGACTTGAAGTTATGACATTGTGTGTGCTTACATTTTTTTTCTTAAAAAAAAAATTCATTCGCTCTCACTGATTGTTCCTCTGGCTCTTTATTTGGCATCTCATAAGCATAGTTGTGTGTGTGGAAATTACTGGTATTTTAGAGCACAGGCAGAGAATCTGGCACATTTGATTTGTGTGACCCAAAATTGCACAGTATTTAACGCTTTTGGCAGTTTTGTCAGAATGATGGACAGGCTTGCACAGTCATCAATCAATATGAATTTGAGTTAAGAGACTTGGTTCTGGAACCACTGTGGAAATACCCGTCAGATGACTTGCAGAATTATAATCACCGTAATAGTCAGTAGCCTGCACCTGCAATAAAGGAACGGAGATCTATCAATTGATGACACCATGATGCAAGAGATTCAGCTATATGTTTCCGTGTCGGCCTGACCACCCATGGACACGAGACTATCCATGTCACTTTACATAACGTAAATAGCCGTTGATACATTGTTGTGACCAGTAGCACTTTGCTTGCATGCAGTGTGCTATAAGATAGGCTCAAGACGGCATTACGTTGAACCTATAATGCCAGCGTTTTCACACAGTCCCATAGACAGACGAGGTAGGATTTCCATTCAGGGGTGGGCTGTGTTACTTGTAGCAAAACAAACCATGCTGAATGGCTCAGCAAGGGCACAGCACACAGGAATGCAAAACTTCTGCTAAGGGGGCATAAAGATGAAAGCAGAAGCCCAACTGTCCTTAAAACGATTAACACATCAGTAACACACATATGCGAGCGCGCGCACACACACACACACACACACACACACACACACACACACACACTGATTTGCCATTGAAGCACTTTTCCTCTGATGTGTTTGGCCTTTGAATGTCAGTGGGTTTTCCCAGGTAACAGCCTCGTCCTTTTTCTGGACCTTCATGTTTCATTGATTGTGTATGCTTTTAGTCACAAGGTCCTTTCATCCTGTTTCTGCCAGCCGCATGCCGTGCTCGGAAGTGAGACTGACTTGGAGACAAAGTGTACCTGTTTTGTACACCCCCCCCCCCCTGTCTCTGTCTCTGTCTTTCTTCATCTGTTTTCTCACCATGAATAGCAGCACGTACTGTATCTTAAAAAAGGGGGTAAAGGATAGAAGACACCCAAGGTGTAAGTAAAGGTTGCAGTGGCAAGATGAAGTTATATAGGTTTCACAGAGAATTCATATTTCTTTGCAACAATGTGTTTGCTTGATAGAATCTATTGATGGAATTGCCTGTCACCTGCTGCATTCGTGATATGTTCCTGAATCCCAGGGCCAGGCTGCCAGGAACGATCACTGTACGCTTCAAGTTGTTCCACCGAGAGAGGAGCTGTTCTGAAAAATCCAACTTCATTTGATTCCCAGCCATTAGGACGTGCAAAGAAGGGTCTGGAGGGAGGCAGCGATTTGAAAGATCTGACATTTGTTTGAGCGTAATCCTATCCAGCAGCATTTCTGATAGTATCCTGTTACAGTAATTCAACCATATGAGAGTATAAAGCTTGATTCTCACCTTATTGCAACTGTTGTATCACATGCCGAAAATAGCCGACCTACAAGCTCACACACAATACATTGTGCTGCGATGCGTTGTGAGCTTGTAGATTGGCTATTTTTGGTGTGTGCTGGTGTCATGATGTAGCAAACATCAAATTAAGCATGAGAGTCCATTTTTAAAGACGGGGTGAAATGGTTAATTTGGACATTCAGAGCGTCACATCCCTCCAGGCTATGGGACGTAGCTCCGTCTCATGCACGACACATGCACGCACATGCAGTGTGGTTTGTTTACAAAGTGACAGAGAGATGAGCAGCAAAGCCAGGCGGTTATTTCTAACCTATACAATATATACATATTTTAACGTGATGATTACGTTTAAAATGAGTAATACACTATCTGGATGTCGTCTTGAATGAGATTAAAAACGGAGTAGTTATGTAATCAAAACAACCTGTGTTTGGAGGACGTGCAGCAATGGGAATCAAACGGATGAGCTTCATTTTTTATTGGCTTTTATTGATGTGTAGCTCTACACGTCATCACGCAGCACGTTTTCGTTAAAAGGAAGTAATTCTAAGTCTTTTTATATAAAAATACACAAAAATGAAAAATGTCCCATTGATGTTTTTTTGTATTCTTTTGTATTTTTTGTATGACTTTCATGTCAAGACACCACCAGCCCAGACAGAGCTGGTCTTGTGTAGTGTTTCTGACCTGTAAACCCTCCCCCCTTTTCATCCTTCACTGGCAAAATTACTGCCAGATTTTTTGGGAACATATGAACAGGAACTGCCTATTTCACTTTACGGCTAATCTTTGACACATGTTCTGGAGAGGCTCACATTCATATTAACTAGAGCCACATGCTCACCCTGAGCCTACACACACACACACACGTGCACGCGCGCACACACACACACACACACACACACACACACACACACACACACACACACACACACACACACACACACACACATACACACCGACACACGCACACACAGGCGCACGCACACAAAGAGCACAATTTGGCCAAACATAAAAAACGATGTCCTTTTCTTCAATTGTTACTGCTATTCTGCTCTTTATTTTCCATTTCAGTAGGCTACAGTGGACAGGAATGACAGGGCAGAGAGAGAGAGACAGCCTGGAAATGTGATACAGCTCATGAGCCAGGCTGTGGGTCTGTGCAGGATGTGTGCATAGCGGCATACAGTATAGTATATGATGTGAGACAGGTTATAGATCTACAGTATGTGATATGATCCATGAGGTCTGTGCCTACAGTATACATTACATTGTGTTATTTGTGTACATTTATGTACATATCTTTATGTGATAATCACTGAACCCCCAGACTGCCCCTAATGTGTCATTTTAAACACACATCCATGTGTCTGCAACAACATCTGTTGCATTGATAGTGTGACAGCATCAGCATATGTTGTGTAGGGTGGGGGATGTGTGAAATATACACACTTTACGATATGCATACATGTGCGCGCACACACAAATGGACGTGTGCACTTAGTTAGCAAGCAAACACATATACAGTAGTATCTAGTCTTTTCCTGAAGTAACTGCTATGTTAGCCCGTTTTATCCTGGGCTGGTGATAAGCCAGGTTGAAGCCACTACAGCCACTTATGGTTCACTGTAATCTCCACAGCCACGGCCATTTCCTAGCAAAAGTGAGGATTTCTGCACAATTTACAGCGGTAAATAACCATGAAAGTCATTGGCGCGAGGGCAAATAGAGCGTTTTCGTTCTTTCAATTATTTTGAGACCATTAAGTACCGTTAGTGATCCCGATCACAAACATTTTAATGGCGGTCTATGATTGTTCAATGAAGACAATCGCTGACATCAAAGGGGAGCCCAAAATAGCCGGATAAGCAACACAATATTCACCCTCGAAGGAGGAGGTGTAGCCAAGCGTTGGCGTGGCATGGAAGCCATCTCCCATCGATTCATTCCATTCAAGTTCTGTCTCCATGCAGCTTATTGACATTGCGGGAATTGGAGCAATCATCTGTCAAGAGGACAAGTCCTCTACAAGCTCCGAGAGTGAGAGAGAGGATCAAAGTCCTCACTGGATTCCGAAAAGTTTCCCATTTAAAATCATCTGTTTATCCCTCAGTGCTCAAGATGCTATCGTCTCTCTGAAGGTTCCAAACCTTGTTTTAGTCCTTTCAAGCATTCTCTGACTTAGTGGGAACTGGCAGCGCGGAATAAAGATGGCACGCTTGTCTACTCTTAGCAGAGCATGCTTTTGATCTGTGTTCTCTCTCTGTCTTCAAAAACCAGGTATATTCTCTCGGATTTGGAAGCTCCTATCTATGCAATACAGGAGAATAAACACCCCAAATCCCCATATTTATGTTGAGGTATTTTCTATTTATTCAGTTCCATGCAGCTTAACATAAGTGTGTGTGTGTGTGTGTGTGTGTGTGTGTGTGTGTGTGTGTGTGTGTGTGTGTGTGTGTGTGTGTGTGTGTGTGTGTGTGTGTGTGTGTGTGTGTGTGTGTGTGTGTGTGTGTGTGTGTGTGTGTGTGTGTGTGTGCGCGTGTGTGCGTGTGCGTGCGCATACGTGCGTGTATACTTGTATGTATGTAGATCTCTCCAGTCCAAGTACAATTGTAACTCACAAAAAATAGGGGGTTTAAGGGGTTAATTTTATGGTGTAATACTAATTACTTAATGTATGAGTGTGCACCTGCCAGACCCAGAGCCTGTGTGGTTGCTCATTTCACCAAGTGATTATGGATTATCATGTCCAAGTAGGAATCGGCCAGGGAATAGGGTTTACGGCCAGCACAGGGAACCTCGCTGCGGCATTCTCGTAAATCTTGGAGGAGTGGACGTTACATTCCTGCAATGCACTTCTTTTATCCGTTGCACAAAGATGACACTAATGCATTAAACATTGACTTGGTTTTCCTCCTACATGACATTCAGTTGTAATTCAATTCATACAATTGATTATGGATAAAAGCAAACAACCTACGATGCAAAAGCAAGTTGCACCATGCAGACAACAACGACCCAGTAGGAGGTTGTTTACTCCCCCCCCCTCCCTCCGCCATGTGCAGTGACTGAATGAACGGGAGGAAATGTTCCACGTCGCACTATTTAGACGCCCGCTGTTTCTTTCAATTTGAAACAGTCTATTAGCCCCAGCTAGTAGGACACTCCATTAGTTGTTTTGAACCAAGCGCCATGCTCCATTGTCTCACTCCATTTCCTCACCTCTTCACCGCGCTTTCCCCCAAAGCGGTGTTGCCTTTAATCAGAGGAGACCCTACTGCCTCCCTCAGACATTTATCTTCAGCCTCTTTGGTCGTCGCCATGCGGCCTGGTAAGATCTGAAGATGGATGGTGTATCTGCCTGGTCAGGGGGTGGGGGTGTTTGGTGGCCATTGATTTAGTCCATTTTGGACTGAGGTCGATTTAAAAAAAGGCTTCTAAATCCTAAAAAAAATCTGAAAAACCTATGTCAGTGGTGCTCAACCTTTTTCATGTCAAGGACCGCCATAATTATCTCTATTGGGCCACGGACCCCCATCTCAAAATATGTACTTCCAATATTTTAGTTAAAAATGTTCGCTCTGAAATATATATTCAAAGATTTGCACCATATTTTCACGACTACAAGCTCGTAGCGTGCCACTCGGTAGCTTGTAGATCTGCTATCTTTCAATAGCTAATGTGTAACATAATGCTTAAAACACCAGAAGGGGTTCCCGCCCAGAATGGGTTAGAGTGGTTGAAAGCAGAGCGGTTATACCTGCACTGTATAGACCTGAGCAACACCTGGAAGATTGCCTCTCTTTTTCGTTTACCGCCGCATATCCCTTCTTTGAAGTTTGAGGGCTCAGCCATGACTGACCGTGTTCCAAATTGAGGCTGACAGAAAGGGCTTATGTTTTCGTTGGGAGAAAGTAATAATAATAACAATAACAACTTTAGCTCTATGAGTATGTTTTGATGGGTTCTTTTTAGGCAACGAATTTGTTCATTTGTTCACAAGATTTTAGTTCATTTAATTGGACTTCAGTTGGAACTCTATCACGCAATATTTAGGCTCCACTGTACTGTAACTGCCAGACATACTCTATCTCTCCCTCTCTCCCTCTCTCTCTCTCTCTCTCTCTCTCTCTCTCTCTCTCTCTCTCTCGCTCTCTCCCTCTCTCTCTCTCTCTCTCTCTCTCTCTCTCTCTCTCTCTCTCTCTCTGTCTCTCTCTCTGTCTCTCTCCTAGTGACTGTTTTGTGATGGATGGTTTAATTATCCAACCACAATGCTGGCCATTTGGCTGTTCATACCGCAGCGAAAACATTGCAAACTGGATATCACTGATCAATCGCTGGGCCGTCCATAATTAAGTGTGTAAATGCCGCTGATTGCACGATTGTCCGCAGCGTGCAACATTAACATACCGCCCGGGCATTTTTTTAATGGTTGTAAAGAAGCTGCACACGGATGCAGTTTTACAACAGTGCCCCATAGCTTCTTCTACACGGATACTGCACCGTTACACACATTGTCACCTGGGAGCTGCCCAGTACAACCGCAGGGTTCTGCTATTAGCCACTGAGCAACTCCACAGGAGTCTACAGGAGCATTGTGTATAGTTCTTTTGTAGTTCTTTTGGGTGACTCGTTCAAAGGCACCTTGTAGTTCTTCAGTAAGGAAAGATAATTTGTCATTCCGTCCTCCCTCTCAGATTGTCCTTGCCGGTCTAGGGACTCAAAGTGGAGAGAGACCCTCCGGTCACAGGCGTGCTTCTCCCACGTCTCTTGGCAACCACTAAGATGCACTCTCTGGACCTTTGCACACTCATTCAGGTGGTTAGGCTGTGTTTGTTAAGAGTACAGTATAGCCTACTGCCCGCACTGAGAAAGCCTTTTTTCCCCTCCATTTGCCCACCCTCCCCCTTTCTGTTTTTCCAGAGAAAGTGGCTCAGAACAGATGGCACCACCACCTTTGTTTTTTACGAGTCGTTAGACTCGACTTGTTGATGAAATGGAGCCTTTCCGCTATGCTGGCCATGCAGATGTGTAGCTTTACATTATATATTTTTTTATGTAGCTAGCTTTATCACAAAGTGCCCTGCAGTACTTGTTGTACTGTAGTCTACAGCCTGTGTGAAGCACCTGTGGACATTAATTTTTTACCTTACAACACCGGGTATAAAATGTGCTGCCAAAGAGCATTCGTGACATGAAGCCAAGACCTGAAAATAAAGGCACTACCGTAGACGTGAAAGTGTGAAGGTTGCCTCACACGCGCATGCACGTGGCTGCACACTAAACACACATACTGCAGCCCTGGGGCAGTGGTGTGGTGGTGCTTCTGTGCTGGTGCAGACTCACTGTACTTTGCCGTACTGTAGTGTGCCCTGGGGAGTGGCAAATTGATGCCATCGACTTCCCGGACTCAGCTCCCAGCTACGTATGTACGTTCACTGCAGATGCTACCATTCTTTCCCCCCTTTGGTTGTCTCCATTGTTTTAGTCATCCTTTGCCTTTCATACACTGTATTGTCTGTCTGCCCCCTCACTTGTTTATCCTATCCACATAATGTAGTATTTCCTATCCACATGAGCTTAGGACAGCAGTCAAAATGTCTGACACGGGTTTAGAAGCCTTTGTCCAAACTGTCACACAGTCTATGGATTTGGACAGTTTTCTTATATTTTGCATAAATGGATCGTGCTGTTTAGAGTAAATTCTTTGCATGATGTGGCTCTTAAAATATGAAATACCGGTATGTTTTTTTTTTGCCTGGAATTTTCTCGCATTTGGCTTGATATACTGTCTGAGATCCAGGAAAGAGCATTGTCTGCAAACTGGACCTCTTAAAAGAATTAAAGTTGGCATGATGGCTATCCAGATCCAGGTCCAAGCTAAAAAAACTGAAAAACAACGAGAATTACCACCTAAACAACAGTAAGCTGCATATGCGCTGCTAAAATAAGAAATAATGAGGGCTCAGAATATGGGATACTGATTAGATAAATCGAAAGCATCCTGTGCATAGTGAGATATTTGGCTTTTTGGCCACTGCCCCCCCCCCCCTCCCAATCTACCAAACAAATATTTTCCTATATAGGGGGGAGTGTATGTGTGCGGGGGGGATGCTGTTTACTCTATTAACCTTTCCTCTTGGATGCACTCTTGACATTGAACAATGTGGAAGAGAGGCCCACTCCTCGCCAGCCCTTTTGCTAATGAGGCAATTAAGTCTCTCCTGCCTAGGTTGAGCGTGGTGCAGAGTGAGAGCACGAGTCATCTGCTGCCTCAGCAAACACCAAGCAGCATCTGAACCGCGCAGTGTCCAGAATGCACAAGCACTTCCACACATAAACGCATACAGTACATGCATATACGGTGCACACATAACATAATGCTTGCACTGTTTCTTCTGTGTCAATGTGATCCTTATTATTCCTGGAGATCATCAGCAATGCCAGCCCAGATTTAGTAAAGACGTGGATTTTGAACTGGACACACACACACACACACACACACACACACACACACACACACACACACACACACACACACACACACACACACACACACACACACACACACACACACACACACACACACACACAGCTACAATGGAATAAGCTGCAACAAGCTGTTGTTTATGAACATCTATAATCAGTTTGTGTGCCGCAGACTCTGCCTCAGCTCACAGCTTCACGTTGCTGCGTTCAGACTCTGCCTCAGCTCACAGCTTCACGTTGCAGCGTTCAGACTCTGCCTCAGCTCACGTACGGCTTCACGTTGTTGCGTTCAGACTCTGCCTCAGCTCACATACGGCTTCACGTTGCTGCGTTCAGACTCTGCCTCAGCTCACAGCTTCACGTTGTTGCGTTCAGACTCTGCCTCAGCTCACGTACGGCTTCACGTTGCTACGTTCAGACTCTGCCTCAGCTCACGTACGGCTTCACGTTGCTGCGTTCAGACTCTGCCTCAGCTCACGTACGGCTTCACGTTGCTGTGTTCAGACTCTGCCTCAGCTCACGTACAGCTTCATGTTGCTGCGTTCAGACTTTGCCTCAGCTCACGTACAGCTTCACGTTGCAGCGTTCAGACTCTGCCTCATCTCACGTACAGCTTCACGTTGCTGCGTTCAGACTCTGCCTCAGCTCACGTACGGCTTCACGTTGCAGTGTTCAGACTCTGCCTCAGCTCACGTACGGCTTCACGTTGCAGCGTTCAGACTCTGCCTCAGCTCATGTACAGCTTCACGTTGCAGCGTTCAGAGTATGGGTTTTATGTCATTACTGGTGAACATGTTGTCCAGCTGGCAAAAAGACTGCCCTTTTGGTTTTGTCTTCTAACTCTTCTTCATTTTGTTCAGAGTAATCCAGTATGGCACTGTACCATGTAGTGAGGCCATATGTGGAGCTCACACAGCTTTATTATTTTATTAGCCGGATATTTGAATGCTTGTTTCACTCCACAAATATACTTTACATTTTCGAAAATAACAGTCAATATTACAGAGAAAACAAAGGCTAAAACAAAATAGCTATTTCACTTTTATCGAAGCAACCAAATGAGAGGTAGGGGATAGGTTGTGTTTTGGAGTTTGCTTTCAGAGAGCTCCTTGAGAAAAGTCTGCTTGCATCTCTCAGTGGCACTGTGTGCATTTCCACCAGGCCTCCCTCCCTCACTTACCTGCTTCAGAGGCAGCCCCCTGTGTGTCCTGTCGCTGTCACCGACCCCCACCAATTGTTTGCTGTGTATCCTTTATCCTATGAGTTATTCATGATGCTTCAAAAAGCCCTGGCCGGTTGGGAGAGGAGAGGAGAGGACACGATAGGAGAAAAGAGGGTTGGAGGAATGAAAAGACTAGGAGCTAGGAGAGGAAAAGTAGAGGAAAGGAAGTGGGGTTCGCAGCAGTGCATCAATGCGGTGCGGGCGCTGGAAGATGCTGCTGCAAGCTTGAGGTTTGGCACGGCTGATGGAGGGGCGAGGATGTCCGTATGTTGTGCTGATCACAGTCCCAGGAGGCTCATGGGAAAGTGGGAAACCAGCATACTGATTACTACAGAGCAAATCCTCTTGATGTATATATGTACATCTGTGTGCATTATGCAATGTAGTCTGTATGGAATATATATATGCACCAAGAAAGTATACACATGCTCATGTTTGTGAGTGTGTGTGTACAGTTGTTTGTCTTGTTATTTTTCAAGATATATGAGGGGGGGGGGGGATCATGGAGATGCAGTTATTCTAAGGCCACTGTGCTTATTTCCAAGCTAACATTGATGTTTGAAATGTACAGTAGTACTGACAATAACAACAACAGCAATAATACAACCATATTGCCCAATTACATGTTACAGCAATTAGCATGTTTCTCCCCATCTTAGTCCAGTGGCTGCCTGCTGTGTAGCTGCTGCGTCATGCGAAAGCACTTGGCTTATTGGGGCATATTGTACGTTAATATATTTAAGGGATGCGCAATTCCAAAGAGTGATAACGGAAAGGCTTACGGCTGCTCAGAAGGGATTAGAAGACGTAGCTATTTGTCTTAAAGCCAGGGCTTAACCATCATACTGCCTCTGTCCATCCCTCCTCCACGTCTCACCTCTCTGGTAATGAATCGCCTTGTGTTTCCTGACAGTAGGCATGAAAGAGGAATGTCTTACTCGGCAGAGAATGAAGACGGCCCCGCTCATTAGCTCTGGAAAGGTGCACCGAGCCAGAAATGGGGAGATGTGTCCAGACAGATTTGCTTGAAATCAATGCCTGTCTTCTGAAGTCTCCACTGCATGTCGGCCGCTTTGCCTGCCTCTGCGATTGATCCCGTTGAACTCGCGAGCAATCCTAATTTTCTAATGAGTGTGTGTTTGTGTGGGCAGGCGGGCGGGGCGGATGTGTGCTTAAGCCACACAGAGGCACAGGGACGGTGGTGCTTGCATAAAGACTCGGAAGAATTGAACAGAGTGAATTGATTCCCTTTAGTGGATCACATTTCAGGGCTCCAGTGCAGGCTTGCGCTGTCCTTTTGGATTTGGAGAAAACCAATCAAGATGACGGACACTGGTCCCATGTGACCAGATCAATACAGAGAGATCACCTCGCCTTTGGTATGAGAGATAGATGCCTCCAGGCCGGGGAAAGGGGGGGGGGGGGTCCAGTTACAGGACACCTAGAGGGCACGGTGACAAGAGAAAAGTGTCTCCGTTTGCAATGGACACCACCACCAACAGGCAACCATGTTTCCTCCATCAACCGGAAATCAAATAAACTTTAAATCACTGACAGACACCACAAACAATAGGAAACATGTCCTTTCTGTTCGGCATACTGAGCAAGTCAAATAGCCCCTCCAGGCGTACTAGATGTTTTTCTCACACCAGACATATGCCTTTTCCTCCAACTGTACCAGTTATACAAGGTCCTCGGAACGTCATTAGACAGAGGAAGATCTTTTGCCATTCAATATTCAGGCCACAGAGCAAAGCACTGGAAGACTCATTTCTTCTTCCTGAAAAGAGGAAATGCATTGTGTCTGTGCACTCCCGCTATATTTGTGTCAGCCTTTAATGCCGTCTGTTGCCATAGGCCCTCGTGCAGATGTTAGTACTGGCCTCTATGGTGTGTACTGTACTGTACAGCCCGCCACTCAGCTAGGGCCTTTTTAGCTCAGGCTAACAGGGCCCGTGAGTGGAAGATGGATAGGTCCGGGTGTACTTTTTCTGAAGCTATGTCAATAGGCCTGTCACTTGTCCCTGTGCACTGAAGTGCATTGGGAGACCTTTGCATTGACGGCCTAGTTAGCACCGTTTCGTACTTTTGTCTGGTTTCACCGTGCTGCAGGAGGAAGAGTGGTGGGCGTAGGTAGGGGGGCATGTCTTTAGGGAAATCATACCGCATCGGCTTCCTGAAAACCTTTTTTGATTATTAATGGAAGTTATTGTGTTGAGGCTCTCCACATCTCTCCACTCAACCTATGGTTCCATTTGGCTATACCTCAGGCTCTGCCGTCTCCATTATATCTGCTCTGCTCTTCTCCCTCACCTCCATTTCCTCTTTTAACGCGTTCCTCCATTGTCCTCCTTCCCCCCTTCCCCCAGACCTCACTGCTCCCCTCCTGCTGCATAGCTAATCACCCTCTGCGATTGATTTCATAGCGCGGAGAGTGGTGCATGTCTCTAGAGGGGACGGGGAGGAGGAGGAGGCTTTTAAAATGTCCTGTCTCGTGGGCAGACATTTTGATGTATGATGCCACACCATTGTCATTTGAATGCATTAGCATGCCATGGCCTGCTCATGGCAAGCTTAACATGTTTGTTTTTTTTGGGAGCCCCTGTTAATTGTTTTGCCTGTAGATTAACTGTATTTTTTTTTCTTTTTTTTCTATTCAATCTTCAGGCATTACTAGTTGAGTTCTGCTTCTGCCCAAGTAATCCCATCTATCATTTATATCAACGGTTTCTACACTCAATGTATTGTGACTGATTTCTTTTCCCCGCCCTCGATTTGTCCCAAACGGCCTTTCGCATCACCCTTGTTTGCTTACGTGGCGTTTGAGCTGCAACAGAGCGACGTTTCACTGGAGTGAGCTGCACGGCCATTAATCCTAATATTTAGACTCAAGCCTCCATCCACTCCGAGACTCTCCCCGACTACAAGTAATCATATCCCTGAAACCCATGTGTATTATGCTGCGGGGAAGAAAACCCAAGAAACACTACAGGCACAGAACCTTACCCCATCAATCTCTCTCTCTATCTCTCTCTCTCTCTCTCTCTCTCTCTACCCCACCTCTCCCAGACCAGACCAGAGGACCATGTTTGTTGTTGTGTTTCGTCGTCACCCTTCCCCCGTGGCCCCGTCCCAGGGGAATATGTTTATGAGCCCTTTTTCTTACTGTGTTCCCCATCCTTCCATCCCCCCCCCCCCCCCCCCCCCCCTCTCTCTCTCTCTCTCTCCTGTTGTGGGGGATACGCAGGGCTGGATGTATACAGTAGTATAGTATAGCTGCCTGGTGGCTGCAGGGGGTCCATGATGGATGGCCCCTCAGCATACATGCCATGTTGATCACCAGAGACAACATGGGCCTGCATCGGCACTATAGGGGCGTGCAGCTGCTCATCCAACTAATCGTTTCCTTTTTATTGAAAAAAAAGATAATCGATATAATTCAATGAAATAATCGACTGCTAGTTTTGCACCTGTCATTCAACGGAAAAAGCTTCAGAAAGCGTATACAAACTAGAAGCTTGGTCTAACGCCACGATTTGGTGTCACAGTGTGATCCGACTGAGACACACACACACACACACACACACACACACACTGTTTGCCCACTGACCGTGTGTTTTCCATTGTGGTTGTGTCGTTGGTAGGGTCGGTGACGTATCACGGCCGCACAGCACGGGCGTAGGCGGCGCTTCCACATGCTCAGCGTGCGTCACAGCCTATTGACTTGGCAAACTGAACTGCGCACGTTAAATGTTCGCTCACAACTTGTTACCAGCTCAAATGTATATTCTAATCTAAAAGGAAATAATCGATAGTAGCAGCCCTAATCTGGACACTCAAATCCTCAGTGTTGCGTTAACTCTGATACTGTAAAGATGGAGTCAAATGGACTGGATCTTTCATCAAGTAATCCCATTAAATGTTTTCCTCTGACGAGTAGCATGAGGGGAGTGTAAAAGGTAGATGTTTACACCATGGTATGGAGTGTAAAAGATAGATGTTTACACCATGGTATGGAGTGTTAAAAGATAGATGTTTACACCATGGTATGGATGGAGTGTTAAAAGGTAGATGTTTACACCATGGTATGGGGATGAAGACCACTGGCATGTGGCCTCAGAAGAGCTGTGGAGGAGATTACAAAAAAGGGGAAAAAACAACCAGATTATATTTAATGGGATTACATTAATCTGGTTGTAAATAAAGTGGCTGCATGCGGTGAAATGCTGTGTAAAATATGCCACCATCAAGTTGCAGACGCATACAGAAAGAGTTGTGGTTTACAGGATGCACCCCAAAAACCCTAAAAGCTTTGTTGTATGCAGTATTGAAAATAGCTGATCTACAAACTCACAACGCTGCGCATTATGAAGCATTGTGAGCTTTATCAATTTGGCAATTTTTGGGCGTTTTTGCCTTTAATGATAGGGTACAGTAATTAGACAGGAAAGGGGGAGAGAGATGGGGGGGGGGACGGACATGCGGCAAAGGCTCGGGACTCGAACCCGCGACTCGCCGTCAGGCTTGTTTACCAGGTACCTGGACCACTCAGCTGCGACCAGAGCTTTATCATGTGTTACAGATGATGAACAGAGCCTACTAATGAAGGCTCTGGTCAAAAAGAGTCAGGGTGCTGTTATTGTGCATGTTGGCTCACTGGAAACACTCTGCTACACCAGTGGGTCTCAAAGTGTCCCCGAGTGGGTTCCAAATAGCCCTGTACGGGTCTGTAACTCTGAGAGTGTACAAATAATTTCCTTGAAATAAAACATTTGAAAACCACTCTGTACACTAAATGGAACAGAGACTTAATTAGTATCATCGGTAACACCAACAGTTGTAAATCACAGTGGAATTATAATATGCACTCTAAAACCATAACAAATTCCAGCATCTCCCAATTAAGTAGTCAGATTTGAACACTGAATTCAAGCATTCCTGCAGATTTACATGCCTAATTAAGATTCGTAGCAGCTAATCAATGGTCCGTGACAGATTTTGTTTTGAGTGTCATCTTCCTTCACAGTGACATCCTGAGGTTTTACCCATTGGTGTTTGTATACCGCTGTATACCGGAGAGAAACCTTGTATCTCCATCTCCATATGTTTTTTTTTATTTATTCCGTAACTACTTCCGTAATTACTTCATCAATCAAGATCAAGAGTGTTGCGCAAAAGTACACAGTCACAACGAGTCACAACGCCTCACAAAACGCATGTTTAAAAAATATATATACAATAATAAATTAATAATAAATAATAATAAAGGAACGGCTTTGAACATTTTCCACGGTTTCCAGTTGACCGCGTCGAGGATACTGAGGATTTCACTTCCATAGGCATAATGGGCGTTGCTGTGCTGCTGGTGGCTAGGCTATGGGAACGGTGTGTGTGTGTGTGTGTGTGTGTGTGTGTGTGTGTGTGTGTGTGTGTGTGTGTGTGTGTGTGTGTGTGTTATGGATATTTCGAGGTGGAGGGCTGTGACGGTGACCCACGGACCTTATTGGAGGATACCGCGCGGTCATCATGAGAGGGAAAGTGCTGCAGGGTAGGCTGTGTGGCACACAGTCACACCGCCATGGAGGGATCTGCCATTGATCCATGTGGCATTAGCCGGGGCCGTGGTCATGATGACCGCTGTGTGTGTGTGTGAGTGCGACTAATTGTGCGTACATTCAGTACTGTACACATAGTGTGTGTGTGTGTGTGTGTGTGTGTGTGTGTGTGTGTGTGTGTGTGTGTCTGCTGGGAGTGGAACTCCCCACACATGGGTACAGCACACACGCATGCATACACGTGTGTGTGTACACGTGGGCGTGTGCTCTCTGTGTGCAGCTATTTGTACACACGTGTGTGTGTGTGTGTGAGTAAATGACAAGTCTTGTAAACATCTGCAGCAAGTGTTTATAATCTCTCAGTGATTAATTGTAACTCGCAGAGACAAATAAATGGCTATATATGAGCATATTTGCAGTGTGTATGTTTTGTGCGTGTGTCCCCAAATGCCTGTGTGTCATTGTTGTAGGGCGTGTGTTGTCAGCTTGTGACAGTATATAGCATGTGCTTCCATGACTGTGTCTGGGTGAGCGTGCGGCGTGTGCAGGCATGCGTGCGTGTGAATGTGTACGGACGAGCGTTCACCTGCATATGTATACATGAGTTAATACCCCTGTGCATTTCACGTGTGTGGTACGGTATATGTGTGTGTGTCCAATTGTCCATGCGTGTGAGAGAGAGAGAGAGAGAGAGACAGTATGTCTGCCTGTACGTGTGTGTGCACACACACGTACAGTGCTGTGTCCCTGGCTGCACGCCGGGCTGGGTGGAAACCCTGATGAGAGCAGTGCGTGGCGACTCATCCATCATGCCCCCCCAACCTCCCCTCCCCCCCCCCGGCCGGCCTGCGGTGGCCTCAGAGGACAGAGCAGCACAGCACTGTGTGTGCCGCGGTGACATTGGGCTCATTTTGGAGCCAGAGAAATGGTCGCACACACAAGCAATAAGTTAAGCAACTGATTCCGGCCCGCCGGCCTGTCAGGCGTCGTTCCCTCCGGCGGCTCTATAGCCAGCCAGTGTTACACGTGTTGTCGTGGTAACAACCCCGCTAAACATCTCAGACCCCCCCCCCCCCCCCCACTCGTCTCACTCACTACTGCAGGCCAGTATTTTGTCCCTCGACACGTGTCGTCCACTCTGCGAGTGAGGGCCTGATCTGAGACACTGCTCGTGTGAAAAGGGCCCTTTAGACACGCATGCATGCACAGACATACGCACACACGCACGCACGCACGCACACACACACACACACACACCTCTGTATTCCTCGGTAGCCTTGTCTTGATCAGGAGAGGTGGAGGATGACAATGAGAGGAACTAGGAGGACCAGAGAGAAATGGGGGTCCCATAGTTTACCCCCCCACATGAGCAGGCGCACACACACACACACACACGTCCTCCATCTCTCCCTGCATGGTTGCTGTAATGTGAAGGGGTGAGTCAGCAGCGTGAGGCAGAGTGCTGGCCGTCCAGTCCAGTCAGCGTGTTTAGGACTCTGAGGGCCCGTGCTCTGCCACTGAGACGCTTACATGCTGCTGCTTCGTGACTCCACCAAGCAGAGAGAGAGAGAGAGAGAGAGAGAGTGAATGGCATGTGTATAGTGTTGGCCCTGTTGGGACCCGGCCGTAACCGGCTCTTTTTCAGACCCGGTTTCCGAGTTTGAAGAAACCTGAATCGGTTCCATTCCATCGTATTTGGAACCGTTTCTGGAACCGTTTTTTTTTTATCACACATGAGCTGTTATGTGGACTTGAGATCTGATATACAATTACTATTCCAGTGGTTCTCAAACATTTTAATTTCTCTATGAGAGTGTATACAAATGGAACCAAATGGACCCGGAAGGGTACTCTCTCAGAGTTACAGTCCTGTAGTGTTAGTGTAACGGACCATTTGGAACCCCCTATGCCTATAGGAATCGTGAAAGAGAACCAATATACAATTTTAGTGTATATTGATCTGATTACGGTAACCAACCACCTAACCCTGTATTATACTTCGTCGTACAATGCTGACGTACAGAAAAAAGATATTTCCAACTATGTTTCGGTAATCGTTCATTATCATTCATCATCATTGAGGCGTTGTATAGGCAGTGTGTGCACGCTAGTGTGTATGTGTAAAAAAAAAAAAACACACGCTAGTGACGCTACATATATAGATGTATCATAGACATAACTTTAAGTTTGTGTGTGCGTGTGTGTATGTTGGGGGGTATACATGTGGGTGCGTGGGCGAATAAATCTCTCCATGGATTTAGCCTGCTATGATAGGAGTCACACACACACACACACACACACACACACACACACACACACACACACACACACATGCCTTCCATCATAAGCTGTTGGGGAGGATGGGTGTCAAGGTCAGGTGACTTGCTGTGTAATGAATATACAATGCAGTGGTACCCTGGAGACAGAGGGGCAGAGGAGACACAATGGTGATTGAAGGTGGTAGAAGATTGTTAGATTGATAGAGAGGGGGTGGTTTACGCAGGCAGACAGACAGACAGACAGACTGATAGATAGATACAGTATTATGATCTTCCCTATTCCAAATCAATCTTTTCTGCTGCAGTAATCTGCTTTTAATGCAAAGTGCAGCACCTTTTTTCACAGAAACTGTGCGTGCCTGTGTGCGTGCATGTGTGCGTGCGTGGGTACTGTTATGTGCGTGTGTGTTCATATTTTGTGTTCATATGTTTGTGAGGCCACTGATTGCTCTGCCCTTTTCAACGCATTCCGATCCGCTCTTCTCTTCTGTCAGGCACTGGCTAGCTACTAGCCACTTAGCGATGTACACTATAGGAACAGTGCCGAATCAACCCCTCCGAGGGCCCTTAATGGCGCTACGCTAAATCGAAAAGGCCCTGCATACACGCGCGATTCGCGCACGCGTAACACAATCAAGAACGACACTCTTTGCATTTGCGTGTCCAGTCAATGAACGTGCGTGCGTTCAGCGCTACCGCGCTCAGCACTACCGCCGCTGCTCCGAGTTATAAGGCTGCTCACCAACGCTCCTCCCACCGAGTGGTTAAGACACTTTTGGACAACCAAAAACACTAGCTGGGGTTCCTGTGTTGCGCTACGTAGAAAGTGGTGACCCATGAATACGGTTTTAACAGCTGTACCTGTTTGTAATAGTCTCGCACAGGGCGCTGCAAGCTGTAGTAACAAGAAGAAGACTGGGAAAGCAGACGGAACCGAATGATTGGTGTAGTCTTTAAATGGGTGATGATAGAAGTCATGTAATGTAATATAAATAATATATCATTGTGCATCGTGAATGAACAACCTGTCGGACCAAGAGAAAACATCCTGGTTGATGAATTACCCAGGCAGAGTTATGTTGGGATATGGATTTTCTTTTAAATTAAAAAGCATTTGATGTTTCACTTCAAGAATTACGTGCATCCACAAAGTTGTGATGGCATTTTTATGCATAATATTGTGATAAATAATGTCTATTGTCAGTCCCATGCACAAACCTATCCCTTAACTCGTAGCAAACGCATGCGAGGACGCATGCACTGATGCACATTGCACATACACACACATAAACACACGCATGCACGCACACAGGCACGCACGCACACCTCTTTAACCTCCACTGCCGTTATATAACTGCAGTCACCGTGTGTGCGTGTGTGTGTGTGTGTGTGTGTGTGTGTGTGTGTGTGTGTGTGTGTGTTTGTGTGTTTGTGTGTGTGTGTGTGTGTGTGTGTGTGTGTGTGTGTGTGTGTGTGTGTGTGTTTATTGCAAGTGAACATGAAAACAGAGACAGGGATGTGTGAAAGGCTGTCAGAACACATGCCTCCCGTTTGAAGGACTCGTGAAGGCATGGAATTAGGCCTGCGTTTGACTGCTCAGAGCTGGAGCGTGTAAACAAACACAGACTGAGAGGTAGAAGGAATCAAAGCTGGGTAGGTCTGTCTAGGCCATGTGGCAGTTTTCAAAGTCACACACACACACACGATGGATCAGCAAAACAGAGAGAGAGAGAGATACAGTGCAGAAGGAAGAAGAGAAGTGATATTCACAGCACGTTTGCCCCCTGGCCATCGTCCTGAAGTCTGCAGCTGTATAATGGTCTCTTGTCAGCCCGGTCCCTTTGAACGCATGCACGCACACACACACACACACACACAAACACACACACACGTTCAATGCTACGGTACACTAAGACTGAGCTGAGGCTAGACAAACACGCGTGCCATCACACTCGTGCAATCAGGCTCCATTCACTGATACCCCCCCCTCTCCTCCTCTCCTGCTGACACAGAGAAATTAATCCCAACAACAACAACAGTGTCCTTTGATGAACTGTGTCGGCACCTGCTCTCCTCTCTCTTGCCTCTTCCTATTCTCTGATTTTTTAATTTATTTTTCTCCAAACCAATGGATCCTTTTTTTCAGAGACCTGCATGCAGCCAGCCAGCCTGCCTGCCTATACTCAGAGCAGAGACTGTGTTCGGTCGCATGGCCTGATCGATCACATGCTGTCGTGTGCACCGGCGATCAATGGCCATCCATCCTCTTGTATTGGAGATCTCGTTTCGTCCATTTGCAGTGAGCGGCGGGTGCCCGGTGACCTTACGCTCCCTCCTGTCAACCTCACCTTTCCCATAAGTCGGGCCGCAGAGGTCAACAGCGGCCGTTATTAATTTGCACGGCCTCGTAGTCCGCTTTAATGTCCTATTGAGCTCCAGAGCTGTGCCCTGTATTGTCTTTCATACCCGCTCCGAGAATAACTTCCTTCCTGTGTAGGGAGGGAGGGGTGTGGCGGGAGGATCGATACCGTAAGCATGGGACGCAAGAAATATTACGCCATTGCACTCGCAGTAAGGACAGGAGTTCTGGCTTAAGCTGGAATCAATAGCCTTAATGTAAATGGAAACTCTTCCCTTCTGGTTCCTGTGAAGCTATTGTGGTTTCCCAGTGTACATTTCTATAGGCCTTACGATAATAGCGTGTATCCGCACCGTGCTGAGGAAACTAGGCCAAAGGGTTTGTCCGCTGTGCTCCAATGTTGCCTTTTCCTTTTGAACATGTGCGCCTGCTTTTACAAAAAAAGAAAAATGGTTGTTCGCTAAATAAAAAATATTTTACTTGACAAGGCTTGGATACTCCACTTGGATTTGTAACTATGTCAACACTCCACAGTACTGGCCTCCCTTCATCTTTTCAAATGGAACTCTTCCAAACATCCAACATCCTCAAAGGTCCCCAGTGTTCCTCAGTGTTAACAGAACCAACCCAGGCCTGTTAACGTTTACCCTGCTGTCTCTTATCGCACGCAGCGGGTGTTGCACTGTGAAGGAATGGTGAATAACATGTTTCAATCACCCTGTCACGGGAGAGGTGTAATCTGTTCAGCGCGGCGCTGCATATGTCCTTCCATTTCCAACTAAATCCTCATTATGCCTCGGAAAGCGAAGGTCACTGTCAAAGCCGAGGGGGTGATTAAGTTAATCCACTTGTTTTGTGAATCCGATTTACCTCATTTTCCAAACTAAGGGAACAATGTTCTGGCACAAAGACATCAAGATGATAGTGGTGATGAGCATTAAGGAGGACGGCCGCCCCCTAGACTATAGCGAGGACCGTATTATCATCATCTGCATCAGACCCCCCTCCCCCCACCCCACCCCCATCTCGCCTTGCGCTGCCTAGTTCTATCAGCAGACTTCTAATAACGACTGCATTCAAAGCTATCTATACCAGATGGAGGCAGAGTGAGATAGAATGGGGCGAGAGAGCTCCATGAGAACGAGATAGTGATGGAGAGAGAGCGAGAGCGAGAGAGTAAGAGAGAGGCAGAAAGGGACATGGGTAACGAGGAGAATGATATGTGCGCGGGTGAGATAACGAGGGGAGGGTAGACGCTGAAAGAGAGAGAGAGAGAGAGAGAAGGGGTGAATACAAGTTATTTATGGAGCAGTCTTTGGCGCTATCGCCGCAGCATAGCGAGGCGAGGCGCTGCTCCACAGCGAGCAGAGCAGTATACACTGTAGCACGATGCACCCCTGTGCTGCAGACTGGCCTGGCCTTCTGGTGAGTTACGCAGTGCAGTGGCATACAGTTGACTTCATTAGTGGGTCCCTCCCTTCAAGGGTGACGCGATATTTACTACTGCTGCGCCTGCCGGCCGGCCGGGCAAGGAAGTGAGGGACAGATGCTCTCCAACTATCACCAACCAACCAGAGATGTGATGTGTGCTGGGGTTGGGGGGGGGGGGGAGGATGGTGTTATATATGCATGTACAAGGGATAAACAACAGATTGAAAAATGATGTTTGTGTGTCAGATATGATGGCCTGTGGTAGGCTTATATACATTTGGTACATTTGCTTTGATGTTTGAAATAACAAATTTCAATGTGTGGGTGTTGCGCTTGTGTGTGTGTGTGTGTGTGTGTGTGTGTGTACGTATGCTTCTGCAGTGACTATTTCAACCGATGTGTTTGTTAGTGTGCTCGTGTACTGTACATGTACGTGTGTGTGTGTACTAACATGCGCACGTGCATGCTTTCATTTTTGTCGTATATGCTTCTGTAGTGATGCACGCGCATGTGTGTGTGTGTGTGTGTGTGTGTGCGACTGTGCGTGTGTGTGTCAGCACATTAGCAGTACCATTAGCTTCTGCTTGTCACATCTGATGGCTCTTTCTCTGTCTCTGTCCTTATCATGTCCTCCTGATGTGGAAGAGGCTATTAGTGGTACAGGGAGAGAGGGATAGCTACAGAGGACAAACACAGAAAGAGAGGCAGAAGACACAAAGAGATGAAGAGTAGACAAAACGGAGAAAATAGACAGAGACAAACAAAGATAAGGGAAGGCAGATGGAAAGGCACAACACAAGGAAAGACAAAATAGTGAGGGAGAGATAGAGATAGAGGTGCATTGGAGGCAGTCAGTGTGAGACAGTAGGCTAAAGGTGAAGAACAAAGTGGTGCAGATGTTTTATTATGGGTGTTTAGCAGGTCCTGGTGCGAGGCGCTCAGTCCACCATAATAAACATGGCATGATGCACAATTAAAACCACCTGGTGCTTCTCCACAAGTTATTAAGTCAAGCTCATAACCATCAGGGGCGGCAGACACTGCGCGTGTGTGTGTGTGTGTGTGTGTGTGTGTGTGTGTGTGTGTGTGTGTGTGTGTGTGTGTGTGCGCGTGCATGTGTGTGTCTTCTCCTTATGTATCGGCTGCTCCCAGTTTATCAAACATTAAGGTGTGGCCAAGCCAGAATGAGATACTGTATATCATAATTATAATATTGTCTTTCAGTTGTAGCTGCAGTGTGCACATGGGTGACCTACATTTCCTAACCCAGCCTCGAAGTTGAGACATGATCAGAAAATGTTGTGCCTGAAGATTTCAAAAACAAAAAGCCTAAAATGCATAAGTAAAAAAATAAATAATAATACTATCCTAAAAAATACAAATAAAAACTAAGAAAGACTATACTTTTTTTTTGACAGTTTAGGGTCTTTAGAAGTAAAAACCATGAAATGATCATGAGACACTACAGTCGTGCCGTTTCCTAAGACACTGGGTGTGCCGCATCTATTAGAAATAAATAATATATTTCCGTGGAAGCTTCAAGCGAGTCGACAATGAATCGACAATGCCTACTACACTAGTACACTGAGTTCTTGAAAAATAATCGACTTGCAAAGTTAAAAAAAAGGTTAAAGTGAAAGCCAGGAGGCTTGCTGGAAAGACCTTCAGTAATAAAGTTGTGTGGGAAACCTTCACCTATAACATGCTGGCAAAACAACCGAGCAGTATCCAATAATACAGTCTTCCACACTTCTACGAGTTGTGAAATGTGAACGCTATATATATACACTTGAGACTGAACTGTCTCTCTGTGCTTCTGAGCTTTGAATTGAGATGACATCAGCTGTAGAGTGTTTGCCTTGAGCTCCGTGTGAGAGGCATAGGCCAAAGGAGGCTTCTCCAGCAGCGCCTCTGAGACACTCCCATGAGAGAGAAAGAAAGAAAGAAAAGGGGTATTTTATCTCCCTTGTTGTTTCCGTGCTCGTATCCTTAACCAACCACAGCCGCACCCCGTTATGTGCTATGCTATCGCCTCAGTGTTTTTGTAGCTGGCGTCTCTCTGGAGGTTCCAACGAAGCCATGCTCAACATGGCGTGGGTGTTCCATGAACCTTTTGAAGTATTTCTTAATTTTTTTCTCCCCCCCCCCAACTTCCAATCTTCTCCGTTACTGTATGTCTTTCTCATTTCAAATTGTCCCGACGTTCCTCTCTTCATGGTATCAGCCCTAGGGTCAGATTGCTGCGTATGATGCATGCGGCAGGCAGCTGTGTGGAGAGAAACAGCTAAACAAACAAACCAACCCTCTGAACTCCCACTCTGGCGCATTTTGGAGAAGAGAGCGTAGACAAAAGTCACCAATGATCAATCTATAATACTCAAACCTGATGTTGGAGCTGTATACCCATGTAATCCCTGGTGTAAAGCCACATCCCCAATTGTGGAATTGGTCCTGAATTCTCACTTGCATGGTCTGCAGGCACTCGAGAAGAGTTAACATCTTCCATTTGGCCCCGCCACAAAAAACTAAACAAATACATAAATAAATGAAATGAAATAAAATCCCACGGCTGCATTTATCACCATTAAGTGGCAAATTAGTTATGATTGAGCCTTTCATCACCAAAAGGTATACACTACTGTAGGAATAACGTAATTACAGGCCATTTCCTTACTGTATTATTTCATGGAGGACCATTTGTGATGATGGAGGAGATATTAAACGTGCCCAGTGTGGGAGCCGTTTCCTTATCGCACAACTTCTCACGGTATTTGCCGGACTAGGGCCATTGGCGGCAATTTGTAAAGACCGACGGGGCTACGCTACAACGTTAGCTCTGTCTGTGTGGCAGCCACTGTACACGCTCATGCAATAATGATTCAGAAGCTCTGAATGGTTTCAACTGTTAAGCCTCATTCGCCCCCTTCCATTTGTTCTATTACAGTATATTTGCTTGCCAATTGCCTTGGTGACCTCCTTCATGCACACAACAGCAGCAGCTACTTTAATCAGGGAGTTGCTTTGATTTTGGGTTCTTAGAAAGAACAATTACCCACAGTATAGCAACTAAAATGGTTAGAGCAAATGTCCTTTGGGGGGATTCCATATTCCTTAACATTAATTCTCCGCCTCTCTCCTCAAATAAGTCCCTGGCTATTTCAGCTGGATCTCTGACTGTCTACCTGTCCCTTCAAATTATCTCCCTGCCTCACCCTGGGAGCCGCGGCTCAATGATCCGTTTGAGCAGGAGACACCCTCCTATTATGCTCAGATTGAACTTGGCACCCCTCAACGCCGCTTCAGTCGCCGCAGACACGGGTCGGGAGCAGCAACACTCATTTGTACAGAAAATGGCCCTTAAGCACGTTAATCTGCCCCTAAATGGGCAAATCTGTGGAACTCGAGCTGTTACACCTGCAACATAATCAATCAGTTAAACATCCCAACGCCACCCCACCACCCTCCCTTTGTTTGTTCTCCCTGTATTTACAGACGTGACTGCAGCTGCCGGCACAGTTATATAAGGTTCTCAGGTTGAAATTAGCAGGGCAGACAAACAGACATAGAGCATTGGCAGAGACTCAGGCATGACTGATTAGACGATGATTCAGTGGAAGTGACGTGGTTTGGGGAGTTCCGGCAGCGCTACAAGACGAGCCTCAGAGGTTTCTAACGGAGGGTGGTTGGTTTCTGCCCGTTTCATTTGAGTCCCGTCTCCGTGGCGAGAGTTGAGGGGAGAGACATGTTGAAGTCAGCTCAGCGTGAGGTGTGCGCTCTGTTGCTTACCACGTGGATATCGTAGATCAGAATGGCTCCTTAACCCATTTTGGGGCGGGAACCCCTTTTGGTGTTAGCATTATGTTATGCTTTAGCTATTGAAAAATAGCAGATTTACAAGCTCGTAGCGCGCCACCGAGTGGCGCGCTACGAGCTTGTAAATCTGCTATTTTTGAAAAATAACAGACCTGACATAGAAACATAGCTTTTTCAGGATTTAGAAGACAATTTTAGAATCTGATCTGGGTTAATAAGAAGGGAGATATACAGTAGGTCTCCCACCAACTCTGACACCAACTTCGAAGTATATTTCCCCTGTCTCTCTCTCTCTCTCTCTCTCTCTCTCTCTCTCTCTCTCTCTCTCTCTCTCCTGTCCTCTCCCCTGTTCCTTTTCACACGCAGACTCAGAGTTTTTGCTAAATGTCATGAACATAATCAGAGGTACACATTTCTGAAAAAACGAGAGGGTGGCACAGAGGTGACCACTTTCTTCAAAATAGAGAAAATAGCAGATCTTCTTATGTTTGCCTGTTGCTATTTTCACTATTTTATTTATGGTCACCTATGAGGACAATAGGGACGCCAGGTTGAGAGTGGCTGATGAATGTACGTATGGTTTGCAGACAAGAAAACACATACATCTTATACATATGACGTATATATATATAACGTACCGTATTATTTGTGATCCACTCATCTTTAAATTTAGATTTATCTACAAAATGTATCTGGAGAAAATACGCATACAATAATTGAAATTACTGCGAATGCTAAAGGGACGCCAAATGATATGCCCCGTGCCCAGAATAATACTATTACTACCAACGAGACCCATGGGATGTGCACCATATCATACTTTTGCATAACTGGCATAATGTTTGCGTTCCATTTAGTTCTGTGGAAATCACTGACTGTGACATCCACGCTCCACTTCGTCTGCATAGCTGCTAATTTGCTAATCACAACAAAGCCACTAACAATCCCAGCAAACACGGAAGGAAATGAGAATCTCCTGAAGACAGACAGCACCCAGCGTAAATCCTCTCTGGCAAGCAATCAGCAGCTTTTCCCCATGCACTTATTTGCCAAGAAGTCCCATTGCTGTTTAACAGGACTAACTGAGCTAAATAGAAATGTGCTTTCTCCCATTTGGATTCGGGGCAGCCATCGTGCAAAAAGTGCTGTGAAATTGTAACTGCACCAGTAACCAGTACTAAATCCTTTTGTGTGTGCAGCCATGCTTTTTTCCCCTTTTTTTCCAAATCACTTCAATACAACCTGAGTCCACAAAGTCAAAACAACAACAAACAAACAACAACAAACAGGACAGACAGGAACATGTACAGACAGACAAATGCCAGAAAACAAGCTGTTTGGTGTGTTGGACTAAAAAAATATATATTCAAATAAAATTAAATGCTTGATACATCTGAACAGATGAGAGGTCTAAGACAGTCATTGGCTGGGTTTACCAAAGAACACTTCTTACACCATGCGGTGTAAGAAGTGTTGTTTTGGAAACCCAGCCATTGTGTAGTGTTTAACTTTAACACACACACACACACACTGCACCTTTCAGATTATCTGGCATGTTGTCTTCGGAAAAAAGTATCACATTGAATAATCTCTCTATACTCTCAGTGACTTGTGGTGGACTGGTTGTATTCACTAAACATGTGGCCCCACCCTGGTGTGTGGGCGTGTGCGTGCGTGTGTGTGTGTGCGTGCGTGTGTGTGCGTCCGTGCGTGTGCAAACTGTGCATGCATATGAGGAATTGGATTTCTAGTCCACATTGGGTTGGGTTGGGTTGGCCAGCAGATGTTCACGGACATGGGCGGGATGCGGCCGGTTCAAGCAGCAGGCAGCAAGATGTGAAGATGCTTGACTGAAGTATAAGAGTTTCTCTCTCCTTGGCACGAAATACTGTGTGTACATCTCAGCGTGCTTCATCTTCCAGCCACAGAGCCCAGGAAATACCCCGGAATACTGTGTATACGTCCCTGTGCGCTCCATCTACCAGTTACAGCCCAGAATACTGTGTATACGTCCCTGTGTGCTCCATCTACCAGCCACAGCCCAGAATACTGTGTATACGTCCCTGTGTGCTCCATCTACCAGCCACAGCCCAGAATACTGTGTATACATCCCTGTGCGCCCCATCTACCAGTCACAGCCCAGAATACTGTGTATACGTCCCTGTGTGCTCCATCTACCAGTCACAGCCCAGAATACTGTGTATACGTCCCTGTGTGCTCCATCTACCAGCCACAGCCCAGAATACTGTGTATACATCCCTGTGCGCCCCATCTACCAGTCACAGCCCAGAATACTGTGTATACGTCCCTGTGTGCTCCATCTACCAGTCACAGCCCAGAATACTGTGTATACGTCCCTGTGTGCTCCATCTACCAGTCACAGCCCAGAATACTGTGTATACGTCCCTGTGTGCTCCATCTACCAGTCACAGCCCAGAATACTGTGTATACGTCCCTGTGTGCTCCATCTACCAGTCACAGCCCAGAATACTGTATACGTCCCTGTGTGCTCCATCTACCAGTCACAGCCCAGAATACTGTGTATACGTCCCTGTGTGCTCCATCTACCATGCAGTCACACAGCCCAGAAAACACCATGAAATACTGTTTACATCCCTGATGTATGCTGCATCTACCAAACAGCCCAGAAGTCACCCGTGAATTAGTTCCCTCGTGGGTTGTATTTCTAAACTTTTCCAATTTAAAATGCTGCTTTTTGCCTGCACTGCTATTTCTCCCATATAGTCCCACCACACAGCCCAACCTCCCCCGATCCCCACAGAGTAAACAACTTACTCTGACCACAAGGGATTCAAAGACTGCAGCTAATCATGGTAATTAGCAATCAATATTTTGATTGTGTCTCCGCTGCCTCGTTACTCTAATGTCATGCGGTTCGTTCTTTACAATCATCCCTTTGAGGTCTGCGACATCTCATCCCCTTTTTTGCTAACGTGTCAAGTCAATCATATTATGGACGGCCCAAAAGGCTAATGAACGATTGCAATTGACTGCTGGCCATTGATCCAAAGGAGGAGACAGATGAAGGAGGGTCACATGTTGCGGTATCCACATTCATCTGACTGCAACGCATTGCACACATGATGTGAGATGGGTTTCAAGGTTGCACCTCCACTTAGCCTCCAGGCTACTTCACCCTGCAGAGTTTATGGGCGGTGAGAGCGGCATTTTGCGTCAACATTGTGCCTCGGGGGCAGCAGGGGGAGGGGTCAACGAGGGGGTCTTGATCAGCTGACCCCACGGGGCCCCATGTGGTCATGTTACGACCATCAGCCACCCCCACCTACGGCCTGCCACGATGAGGGATGGGCCTGTTAGCGTCAC
>NC_139706.1:10501672-10526672 GCF_964188405.1 Protomyctophum parallelum | reverse complement strand
TTGACGCAATCTCTAGAAGTATTAGTTCTAGATGATATTTATACATATATGTTGATGTCCCCCCCCCCCCTTTAGCCCTCAGTCCTGTGCATAAGGTCAGACCGCTGGAGCGATAACAAGGCTATTGACTGTGCTATGACTCACCATGGCCCGGGGGGACGTGATCCCACGCCCACAGCGGCCCTGCCGTCATGCCGACGCATAGCCAATGAGCCTCCATTCCACCTGAGGTATATCAAGGCGTGTGATGAGGTCGACGCCCACATCTGTTGAAAATGAATAATTGCTGCTGGCGTGACTGAGAGCAAACCTCCTTATGCACCGTAGCTTCCTGTTAAAGTTATGAGTCAGGACCTGTGCGCTTACAGAATAGCCAGCAGTCAGGACCTGTGCGCTTACAGAATAGCCAGCAGTCAGGACCTGTGTGCTTACAGAATAGCCAGCAGAATAGTCAGTATTCGTGTTTAATTTTTTTTTAATTATATATATATTTTTATATATATATTTCCAAACTAATTTGTGCTTATTTGGATAAAAATCTATGGATTGATAATGTTGGAATGAAACCCTGCATTATGTAGCATACCGTATGCCTAACTTTACCTCATCCTATATCCTATCCTATTTAAATGTGGCCAAATAGCTAACCTGAGGTCCTCCGACAGGCCTTGATGGAAAAGTTATATAATAGAATAGAACAAATTGATTGATTGATTTATTAACAGTTTCATAGACTATTTTTTCCATCACTTTCTAGATGGAGCTAAGAATAGAAATAGGGCGGTAGTTGCCGGGGTCTAATTTACTCCCTTTCTTGTACAGGGGGGTTACTTTGGCCAGTTTAAAATCTTGGGGGACCTGTCCCTGTTTGATGGAGAGGTTTATTATGTGGGTGATGATAGAGCTATAGAGATGGCAGAGTCTCTGAGAAATTTGGAGGGAATATTGTCATGGCCAGTGGCCTTGTGGGGTTGAAGGGCACACAGTCTTTTAAGTACCTCCTCAGTTGTTACCATTGTCAGTTTAAAATCATCTTTACATCTTTAGGTTTTTGTAGAAGGCTTTGATGTGCACTACACCAAAACGCCCAGAGTGGGAGGGCCAGTTTGTTAACCAGCGTTGTTGCAATGTTTGTAAAGAAGATGTTTAAGTAGTTGGCTACGTCAAGCTTGTCAGTGATACAGTAGGGCGTCATTTGCAAATGGCCAGTAATAGCCCACCATATCCGTTTGTTTCCGCAATGACAATGCATCATAGCATTTGAACGTCAAATTGATAGCGTGGACCGTGAATTCCCGTGACGTGGTAACAGAATAAAGGCGGTATAAAATAAATGCATCCTCCATCATGACGTGCCTGTGCCGCTGTGCCTACATTCTGCATTCTGAGCTTCATTCATTTATAATGAGTGGGTTATGACTCCCCTGAGCCACAATGGAGACTGGTGGGCGTTTGTTTAGTCAACTGGAAGCACCCCTTGGATGATGTGTTTGCAGTGGGATGTCACTGGATTTGATGCCGTTTCAATGCAGAGGCACGGCTATATATACATGCTAGTAGTAGCTGACATGATTGACACAGAGTATATTTGTGCAACATCTTAACCACGTTAAGCCTTAATTATAAACGTCATCGTACGACAAGTAGTGAACTGAAAATAGCCATTCTACGAGCGTTGCGGTGCAATGCACTGTGAGCTTCTGGATCTGCTATTTTTGCTATTTTTTAAGTGGTGCAAACCACTTCTACATCCAGCTTACAATGCCCGGTACGTGTTTGTGTGTGTGTCTGTGTGTGTGAGCATGGAACGAGAGGAGTATGTGACATGGCTGCCACCTGCTGGACGCACGGGAGTTGCACCACTTGGTTCACACTGGTGTGATTTTTTAATGAAAATCACACCCGTTTGAAGTGAGCGGCGCTCTTATCATCAGACGTCGTCATACATCACGACTCATTCCGGCCAATCACAAGTTGCGTCCTCACCTTCATCTGCAATTTTTGTGTTTGCGCAATGTTTGTGTTTACACAAACACTCAAAGTTGTCCATTCATTGTCATCAATGGCATTCAATGTTTGTGTTAGGACAATGTTTGTGTTTACACAAACACTCAAAGTTGTCCATTCATTGTCATCAATGGCATTCAATGTTTGTGTTAGGACAATGTTTGTGTTTACACAAACACTCAAAGTTGTCCATTCATTGTCATCAATGGCATTCAATGTTTGTGTTAGGACAATGTTTGTGTTTACACAAACACTCAAAGTTGTCCATTCATTGTCATCAATGGCATTCAATGTTTGTGTTAGGACAATGTTTGTGTTTACACAAACACTCAAAGTTGTCCATTCATTGTCATCAATGGCATTCAATGTTTGTGTTAGGACAATGTCTGTGTTTACACAGGCACTCAGAATTGTCCATTCATTGTTAAAGGCATTCAGTGCTAGTGTTTGCACAAACACTCACAACTGGCCATTCATTGTCAATGGCATTCAATGTTTGTGTTACTGGGACAATGTTTGTGTTTACACAAACCCTCAAAGCTGGACATATGAGGGATAGCACCCCTCAAAAAATCAATTTAAATGGGTTTAAGGAACATCATACTATGAGTTTTGAGTCATGCTTTCACCTTTCCCACGTACTGTACAGCATGTTGTTCTCCGTAGAGGTCACTGTAGGACTCGTCAATTGAATTCCAGGCCCGGTGATGAGATTTTGCGCGTGCCCTGCTGTCATGAGAATAACACGATTGTTTCCCTGAAAAGTTGACTTAAAGAGGTGAAATGTTCTGCTGACAGCAGCAGAGAGGTGCGGTACCCTTCCAGCACATTTGCATATATCCTATATATAGAATATCCAAGGGGAGAAGTTGCATTGAGACATTATGTTACCACCTAACACACACAGCGCTCTTCTGTATTGTTCTATAATTTATCTCCATACTGGATCGCTAACACGAGGAGTTATTTTATTATATCACAATGTTATATATCAGTCCTATATTCCTGGCTTAATATACATTTACATGTTATAGGCTTTTTAGCTGATGCTCTTCCAGAGTGAGTTACAATTTAGAAATGATCCAGAGTGTATATTAAGCCAGTGGTTCCCAAACCTTTTCCTGTCAAGGACCCCCAAATTGACACTAATTAGTCTGCGGACCCCCATTTGAAAAGATATGCCAGGGACCCCCATAAGAGAAGATTTGGTCAGTCAGGTCAGTCCGTTGCTCTCCCCAGGTTGGCAGAGGGAGTGTAGCGTCCAGGATTACACTAGACAATTGACACTGGGTAAAAAAATGGGTTGCAAATATCGTGGGTGGGATAATAATAAAAAATACATGACCCAATAATGTATTTCTGGCTTGTTTTGAGCCAGAACAACTTCTCAGGCAGCGGGGATTGAATTCTCTGCTCTGTTGTGAGAGCTGGGTTCCCACGGGGGCCTCCGTACATTGCTGTACGGAGATGCACTGCAGTTACAGGCTTCAGCCATCTTTGATACAGCTAGCGTAGCGTAGCGTGCACACTGCACAGCCTCTCAGGTGTTCTGCAGTCAGGAAACGAGGGATTTGAGAGGCGGAAAGGGCCCGCTGCCAAACGGCTCTGAACCAAAACACTGTGAGAGAACATTTCATGGACACTCTTCCATTCCTCATCCCCTCGGCCCATTTTCCCTCTTTTCTCTCACTCTCTATTTGTCCTCATACCCTCCTCCTTCTCTCCCTCCCTTGCGTCCTGTTTTCTCTCTCCCCTTCTTCGGCTATTCTTTCCATTCCCAGTTTCCGCAAGCTTCCACGTGCGTCACAGAAGGGGACGTTCGGTATAGGCCAATCAGAGGCAATGTACAGTAAACGTTCGTTTTCTCTTGCCAACGCTCCTTTGAATTGAATCGTTAAGTCCCCGGAAATGACACGCTGTGATTGGCCACTATGACCAGTACCAGTGCCTCCCCCACGTCAGCGCACTTACTCACTTCCAATGAACTGCAGCGGCCAATGAGGCATCTATCTGTCATTCCTTCCTACTCCATCCCTCCTTCACCCTCCCTCTCTTGTTTTCCTCTCCTCTATTCCCCCCCCCCCCCCCCCATTCCCTCGCTGCTGTAAAGCAGCAGGACAGTTAAAGACACATGGACTTGTGCTGCGTTCACATGGAATCAGGCAGGCGCTCCGTTTACCGTCCTGCTCCCGTCCACCAAAATGACATGCCGTCTGCCGTCTACGGCTTGCCTGATTCCATGTGAATGCAGCATTAGACCTAGTAGTGGAACAACTCAGGACGACAGCTCTCCTCTCCCATGAAAGGCAATGGTGTATCTGTATCACCACCATGCCTCTATATGGCCATTGCTTGGGCCTACATGTGTACTGGGGTAAGGCGGATACGTAAGTGTGTGTTTGTGTGTGTGTGTGTGTGTGTGTGTGGGGGGGTTCTGGGCAAGTGACTGTTTTTGTATGTTACTGTATGTGACAAACGTAATTTACGACTACGTGTGTCAGGTGTGTGTGTGTGCATGCGTGCGTGCGTGTGTGTGTGTGTGTGTGTGTGTGTGTGTGTGTGTGTCTGCCAGCCAGCGGCAGGCTGACGTGTGCCGTCCCATCAGCCACTGGGACTGATGGGGCTCTGCTCTCTCTCAGCTAATCCAAACAAAGAGCTTTGGCCCAGACTGTGGATGAGGAATGTCTGCCCCGCTGGCCATCGCTAAGGAGAGGGTCAAGGAGGAAGGCCGGGGGTGTTTGTTTGTGTGTGTGTGTGTGTGTGTGTGTGTGTGTGTGTGCGCGTGCATTTGCGTGTGCGTGCGTGCGACCGTGCGTGCCTGATTTTGCTTGTGTGTGTGTCTATGTGCATGCCTCGGTATCCTTGAGAAGAACTTGCTCGTGTGCATTTGCTGCCCACTGGCTGTCGGGTGGTCTATTCTTATCCCTAGACTCACCTGATTTCCATGTATAGTCACAGAGAGATGATAAATGCTGGAACATATTCTGCGCGCACCAGGATCACACACTGGGGAGTTACAGTGTACACACACACACACACACACACGTCACACACACATAAAGAAACAGGCCAACAGACCCTTTCACAGGCACATGCAAACACATAACTGTACGTAGATGCACATTCATTGTCACACATTTGCATGTGCGCTGTAACACATACACATTCATGTGTGCACAGCCGCACGCACACACACACACACTCGCATAGGACACACATGCACTTTTATTGCGACACAGCAGCACAGTATTTTCTCCCTCTATCTCCGCCATTCCTCCTCCATGTGTTTATGTGGAACTGAGTGCTTCCTCTGAGACGTGGGTTTTCCTTTTTGTATACAAAAACAACCCATTTTATTTTCCTGAAAGTGGAAACCTGATACAATTTATTTTCCGTTTGCGAAACATTTGCACTGTGTGTGCGTGTGCGTACTGCGTAGTCCCAGTTGGCCCTTCCCACAAATTCCTGTTGAATTTCAAAACCACACGTGAGGTCGGCCGGCCCCTTGACGTCTTGGGTCTACAGCGTTCTTGGACGAATGGCGAAAGGCACTCAAGGTTTGGAAACTGGACCATGAGCCAGACTCTTCATAAGCCACCTGTCAATTAGGCGAGGCAGTGATTGCATGGCCAGGAAATTACGACATGGCTAAGTGTGCTATCTCGAGAACCTTTTTGAGCCAACATTTCTGTATCTGTTGAATTTGAATCTGTCAAACTGCGGTCTGTCGAGATGATGTCAGACTTTATTCCATAATTTGCCCTGAACCTTGGTCTCGCCCCCCGACCACACATTGCAAACATACGAACATCAACGAGAGAGCTACATAAAACAGAGCCGTCGGTTCTGAAGGTTTGTCTATGCAATCGCAAAGACGTGATTACCATTATAGTCGTTTTTCATCCATCCAATTTCCTACAACATTTGCCAATCCTTTGTTAGGAAAAAGAACACACCGATACACTGTAAAAACCCTGTAATAATAATAATAATAATTGGTACAATAATTGGTACAATTTCTGCACTCTCAGAGTGTGTACAGCTAGTGTAAAAAGAACAATGTTGATCCCCCTACCGAGGCCAGGGATTGTGTGTGGGCAAAGAGACAGCCATTACATTACATTGCTATATTACAGTAGATTGCTAGCATGGTCAACAGTGCTATTGCCGACTTCCGCTTCCGCCCAGATGGAGTAGCCGCATGGTTAAGTGCTCCGTCTAAGTTTTATCATTTATTCAAGTTTGTTTTGGCCAAAACTGCCACTTTTATTTCAAACTACACGTGCAAGTGCAACTAGTTAAAGTACAAATAAGTTTATGGAACTGAGGTCAACTAAATCACAGCTTCCTAAAACTACACCCGATACCAACCCTCCCGGCGCAATGGACCCCGACAAACAACCTCTCTCCCTCGCCATGCTGAGAGCGGAGCTGCAGTCGTCGCGGGAGGCAGGGCTCTGTGAGATAAAAGCTGAAATAGCAACCATACGGCAAGAAATCAAAAAGGATATCGCAGCACTCCGTGAAGAGGCAAAAGCTGAATATGCCTCCATTCGCTCGGAAATAGCACAAGACCTCACCTCGCTGTCTTCCAAACACACAGAGTTAGCTTCGGAGCAATCAGACATGGGGAGATCTCTGAGTGATACTATGGACCGTGTTGCTGTACTGGAACATTCACTGGGCTCGATCGCAAAGGAGAACAAAGTCTTACAGGAGAAATGTTTAGATTTAGAATGCAGAAGCCGTAGACAGAATTTAAAATTATTCAATCTAGCAGAAAATTCTGAAGCTGGTGACCCGGTTGGGTTCGCAGCCACCTTCTTCCCTACGGTGCTCGGTGCTGAGAACTTCCAGAACCCCATCGTTGTTGACCGCTGTCACAGAATAGGGGCAAAGTCAAATGATAAGAAGGATAGACCTCGCATCATGATACTACGTCTGCACTATTTCTCTGACAAGGAGAAGATCCTCGAGCTGTCCAGAAAACAAGGCAGCCTACGATACAATGGCTCTCCAGTGTTTATTCACCCAGACGTGCCCCAAGAGATTGCAAAGCTTCGCGCAACGTATGGCCCGATTAAAACCAAGTTGCGCGAAGCGAAACGCCGTCTCCCGAGCCTAGATTACAGTCTATATCACCCGGCCAGATTCACAATAACATTGGATGGGATCCGGTACTCTCTCAACTCTCCTGAAGCGGCCGAAGAATTCTATAAAAAGAAAATAGCATCCGCGGCAACACCGGCTGTTACACCCGACGAGGAACATGTAGAAGACTAGCTGGCCCGGGACATACACCCTGAACAATGATCACATACTTGCTTTCTCCCCGTGGACATTTCTCTGTCTGCGCACCCTCCACTATCATTACTACATGGATACGATGACAAATCCACGCTCACTTTAAAAAAAAAGGTAATATTTGTGTGAAAAATATCTGGCGAAAGCTACTACTAAGACGAACTTTCTCCCTTTAATGCTTGGAATGCACGGAAACACCGTAATAATTCTACTTTGTTTATCTATTGAATTTATTTTTTTATTATTTTTATTATGGTTATTGTATTTGATCGTTGATATCAGTCTAAAAGACGGGGTTATAGTTTACATTACTAGTGTGTGTATAGCAGCTTTGCTAATGATGCTATTATGGAATTACCATGGAGGCCGCCATTTCTATTTTTATTTATTTTTGTCCACTGTAGCACCGCGTTCGCGACCTGCGGTGCATTTGTTATTGTGTTTAGTACAAGTGCTATTGCAGTAGCATTCTTGCTATTGCTATTGTTGTCATGTAGCCTCCATGGAGGCATCCATTTTGGGTACTATGACGCTAGCAACCTACGGTGCGCCTCGAGGGACAAAAAGGTCGTCGCTTGTAATGTAGTGAGGGAGGGGGGAGAGACGTTAGTTTACGAACGTAACCATGGTTATATGACTGAGATTCGCCTCCACTTCTGCTGTTTTGGATATGAGGAGGTTGCCTTAAGTTCTTTAAATTCCTCTTTAGATCAGTTTTATTGCCAACATTATGGTTTTAAAAGATTGTATAATTTACAAAAAAATACTTTTGAGCAAACAAAAGTGGGAAAAGTTGTTACTTTATAATTAGGGTGAGGGATTTTTCATTTATTATTATTTTCTTATGAAAGTATGTGTTCATGCGGATGTGTGTATGCATATATACAAATTGGTTTGTTTTTTCCTTGGTTTTTGTGAACTAAGTTGCACCGACTGTGGTTTGTGTCTGTCTGTTTGAATGTGTGTTTTTTTGTGAGATTGGGACTGTCTGTCTTTGTTTGTATACCCCTCTTTATTTGAACGTTTAATTATATTGATATATTAATACATATATTAGTGCAAGGACATGTTTATGCGGGGGTGTGTGTGTGTGTGTGTGTGTGTGTGTGTGTGTGTGTGTGTGTGAGAGAGTGAGTGTTTGTATGTCTCTTTATGTATAGATCATCTGGTTGTTTTGGTTCAAAATAAGATTGTATCTTTTTATTTTATTTAATACATAACAATGGACGGTTAGCTAAGGTCTTCCCATTGTAGTTTTTTCTTTGTTTCTCTATTTTCACTATAGCTGCTTGTGTCTTAGACATAGAAAGCTGGTTAGCTTAGGCTTTTTCTTCTGTGACTGCTATTTGAGGGCAGGCATGGAGGGTTTTGGGGTTTCTCCCGTTTGTTGTTTTAATGTGTTTTTGTGTTTCTCTGTTTTTGTTATTGTTCTCTTGCACTCCTATTCCGAATTCAGATTGATGTCAGCATTTACACTCAGTCCTTTTTTTATATTAATTCCTGATTTATACAATGGCTAATTCTATTCCAAATTCTAATATTGTAAGAGGGGAAAGCTTGGTTCAATACACTACTTGGAACTGTAGAGGTCTGAATGGAGCGGTGAAACGTGGCAATGTATTGGCTCATTTGAAGAAGCTGGGGACAGATATTGCTTTTTTACAGGAGACTCACTTACGGAATCAGGATCATAACCGCCTACGAAGAAATTGGGTAGGCCAAATATTTCACTCCCATTTCAATTTCAAATCCAGGGGCACAGCAATACTTATAAACAAGAACATTCCTTTTATACTAAATAAAACTATCCAAGACCTACACGGCAGATATATTATAGTTACTGGAAAGCTTTATAATTGTCCTATTGTTCTGGCTAATATCTACGCCCCTAACCATGACGATGAACGATTCATATCTTCTTTTTTGGCTACTTTGCCTGACCTTGACACTCACCAGTTGATCTTAGGTGGAGATCTGAATTTTATTCTTCATCCTACGCTTGATAGATCTTCACATAGACCCTATACTCTGACTAAATCAGCTAAAATGGTGAATACATTCATGGACACATTTAAATTATCAGATCCATGGAGATTCTTAAATCCAGCTCAACGTAAATATTCGTTTTTTTCTTCTGTACATCACACTTTCACAAGATTAGATTACTTCCTGATAGATTCAAAACTTCTTCCCTCAATAAGACACTGTGAGTATGAAGCAATTGTAATATCCGATCATAGTCCCCTAGTCCTCAAATTAGCATTTCAGAACAGACATATGGCCAGGACTTGGAGATTCGATAACACTCTAATAACTAGGCAAGCGTGTGTGGATGATATTAAATCCCAAATACAGTTCTATCTCTCTACAAATGACACACCCGATGTATCAAGAAGTACACTATGGGAAGCACTTAAAGCATATATACGGGGGCAGATTATTTCGCGACAGGCTTTAATCTCCCGTCTACGTAATGTACAAGGCAAAGCTCTGACTGATCGATTACTTGAAGTAGACCTACAGTATGCAGAATCTCCTTCTCCTGAATTATACAGAGAAAGGGTTTCGACTCAAGCTGAATTCAATCTCCTATCCACAAATGAAACAACTAATTTGATGACTCGGTCACGCCATAGGTTTTATGAACACGGGGATAAGGCGGGCAAAATACTTGCACTTCAAATTAGGGAATCAGCTGCTTCTAGATTAATTACGGAGATCAATACAAACACTGGTCGAACTACTATTAATCAGCAGGAAATTAATGATGTATTTAAGCGCTTTTATTCAGATTTGTATACTTCGGAATCACTAGGAGATTCTAATTTGATTGATACTTTTTCAGAAAATTTAAACATACCTTCCATTAGTCAAGAACATAAGGTTCAACTTGAAAGAGCTATTACCTTAGATGAAATACATCAGGCAATCTCACAAATGCAGTGCTCAAAAGCCCCAGGACCCGATGGCTATACCTCTGAATTTTACAAGTCATTTACTGAACTCATATCTCCCCTTTTACTTAAAGTGTTTAATGAATCTCTCAACGCTGGCCACCTCCCACCAACTTTCTACCAAGCTAGCATCTCTGTTCTACTTAAAAAAGATAAAGACCCACTTAATCCAGGTTCATACAGGCCTCTGAGTCTTTTGAATGTTGATACTAAAATTTTAGCAAAAATTGTGGCTACACGCTTGGAAAAAGTGCTCCCAACTGTGATACATACTGATCAAACGGGGTTTATAAAAGATAGACATCTATTTTTTAATCTTAGACGCCTATTCGACATTATATATTCTCCCAGTAGTACCCCCCAAGATACGGAAATACTGTTATCTCTTGACGCGGAGAAAGCCTTTGATAGGGTCGAGTGGGACTTCCTCCTCTCGACCCTGTCAAAATTTGGGTTTGGTCCAACCTTCACTTCATGGGTTAAACTACTTTATGCTTCTCCATTAGCTTCTGTACATACAAACGGATACAGGTCTGAAAACTTCCCTTTGAATCGCTCGACCAGACAAGGCTGCCCTCTCTCACCACTGCTCTTTGCCTTATCTATTGAGCCGCTTGCAATTGCGTTGCGTGCTTCAGACACCTACACTGGTATCTTCAGAGGAGATAGAGAGCATAAAGTTTCACTTTACGCTGACGATTTATTATTATACATATCCAAACCTTCCACATCTATTCCTAGTATCATGTCCACCTTAGAAAGTTTTGGCAGGGTTTCGGGGTATAAAGTCAATGTTTCCAAAAGCGTTTTATTTCCTATCAATACACAAGGCAATCAAACTTTTGGCTCTCACCCATTTAATGTTATAACCAGCTTTCGATATTTAGGAATCATAGTAACCAAAGCACTTAATGACTTGTTCAAGCAAAACCATACAAAACTTTTTGAACGTACTGAACAAGACTTAACGAAATGGGCGAACCTTCCTATCTCACTTGCCGGCCGAATTAATATAATTAAAATGAATGTCCTCCCTAAATATCTGTTTCTATTCCAATGTATTCCAATTTTTGTTAACAACACTTTTTTTAAGAATCTGGATAAAATTATCTCCAAGTTCATTTGGGATAAGAAACACCCCCGAATAAGGAAGGATTTTTTGCAGAGGCCTAAATCAGATGGCGGAATGGGATTACCTAACTTCAAACTCTATTACTGGGCGTGTAATTTACGTGCGCTCTCATTTTGGCTCCAAGATCAATTGCCTACATGGGCATTTATTGAAGGTCAATGTTGTCCCCCAACATCGTTGTCAGCTTTAATCTTTTCCCCAGTGGCCTCAAGATATACTAAGTTGCCAAAGAATTCCATAGTCTGGCATTCTCTCAAAATTTGGCTCTCAATACGAAGGCATTTCGGTTGGCACCCGGGTTCTGTGCGTGCACCTCTGGTCGCTAACCATGCTTTTTTACCGTCCCTTTCTGACGCATTGTTTAAAGTGTGGCATAGAAATGGTATTCACTCCTTCAAAGATCTTTATATTGATGGGTTATTTCCGACCTTTGAACAAATACGACGCAAATTCAAGTTACCCCAATCACATTTCTTTAGATTTCTACAGATACGACATTTTTTAACACAACACACTGCTTCATTTCCAAACATACCTCCCAACTCATCAATGGAATCTATATTTCTACCTGACCCATTGCTCAAAGGAGGTGTTTCTATTATTTATAATTCTCTCTCATGTTTAGATAATAATGCCTCATTGGAGTATTTAAAAACTGCTTGGGAAAACGACTTAGGAATATCTATCACTGACGAGCAATGGTCTACATCTCAAAAGTTTGTGCACTCTTCTTCAGTATGTGCCAGGCACGGTCTTATACAGTTTAAAATATTACACAGGTTACATTTGTCAAAGGAAAAACTCAACAGAATGTTTCCAAATGTGAATCCAGCCTGCGACAGATGTGGCCAGTCGCCGGCCACCCTAGCTCATATGTTCTGGCACTGCACTAAACTAACATCATTTTGGCAAAGTATATTTAAATCACTGTCAGACATTGTTGGAAGACCTTTTGACCCGGATCCACTGACAGCAGTTCTGGGGGTCGGGGGGCCCGGGGTCAAACTGTCTACTTTCCAATATAACATGGTAAAATATGTGACTCTACTGGCTCGCAGACTGATACTGTTGAATTGGAAACAAGCACAGGTTCCCACTCACACTACACTTATGAAAGATGTTATGCACTACTTGCAATTGGAAAAGATAAAGTTTGAATTGAGAGGGAGTGAAGATAGATTTTATCAGACATGGCAACCCTTCATTGACCATTTCAATAGGTGCACGCTAACCCCTCCTACACAATAGATAACATATTAGAAAATTGGAAAGAAAAGTAAAGAAAAAAAAGGAACTGAGTATTTTATTTTATTTTATTTATTCTCATTTAAAAAGAAATGTCTGTAATTCAGTTAATTTACAACGTGTTGGGAAAGTTTTGAGAGCAAGAGTGTCTGTCCTGTGGTCTTTGTTTTGTTTGTCTGTTCACATTTGTCGTTGTTTAACTGTTCTTTTTGTTTTTTCGTTTTTATCACATTTATATATCCTTTTTATCATGTATTGTATGTGGAATTTACATTATCTGTCTTTATCTTTCATTTTATATAACTAACTCATTATTATTGTCAAAGATTGTCATATAAGTTGTCATATACAAAAAATGCCTAATAAAAACAGTATTAAAAAAAAACAGTGCTATTGCCAGGTCTCTGGGCAAAAGCTCGCTGAGTGGCAGGCTGGTGCCAATGTGTGTCAAATGGGATCGGGGGGGGGTTGGCATGTGGCATAAAGTGATGAATACATTACTTAAAGAATGGTTTTGATGAACTGGTTGGAGAGAGCCAAAAATACAACTTATCTTAAATTAACTTGTCATGTTCAATTAGATTTTTTGGGGGGAGACGTTTTGTTGATCAATTCCAGTTTGGTTAAGATTCCATTAAAGTGCTTTTGGCACTTAGTTGTCAGCTCTCATCAGAGGATTTACCATGATATATGGAAGTCACTTTGGTCCAAAAGAAAGCTCTTTATACACCCTCCTGGCTCCAAGCCGTTGTCCCCATAGAGTATTAAAAGGATAGAGACTAAACTGGCGCGAAGCTCCGCCCCCTCCGCTATTCATGTCAGTGGAAGTTGCTCAGTGGCGTTTTGAAGCACCCTGAAGGCTGCCGGAAGTACCGTCTATTTCCGCATTTTTCCGCTGATTCAGCATTTGGACACCAAATTTTGGTGTCCGGAAGTCCGGAAATGCGGAAGTGCAGCTGGGCTTTAACATTGGGCACTCGGTTGCACAGGGTTTCCTCGTCAAGAATCCACGGGTCCGCCTGCAGTCCTTCCTCTTACCACTAGGGCCCAGTGCTTCAACATTGGAGTGCATAGCTGGCCCCTTGGTTGTCCCTGACTGACTGCTAAGGTAGTTGTGTGTGTGTGTGTGTGTGTGTGGGTGTGGGTGTGGGTGTGGGTGTGGGTGTATGGGTGTGTGAGTGCGTGCGTCTCCCCAGTCTCCAACAGCCTCAAGCAGGGCTTTAGAGCATTGAACTCTGACCCGTTTCAAATCTCCACTACAACATTAGCAGCACACCAACCAGTCAGAGATAACTCTACACTGGATGGGTTTCAAAATAAATGCATACTGTACTGCTGCTATCTAAAGACTGCATATCAGATTTGTCCATGTCATATACTGTATAATAGATTGATCTATGTATTTATCTATTTAATTAACCTTGCTCTTTGTATTGTCACAAATGTACATCTTGGTCTGTGGTTTCTTTCATTGTCTGTAGACGTGACAACCAAATGACATGATTGTGTTTATCTCATCAATTCATCAATGTGTTTTAACCCATTCTGACCGGGCACCCATTTTGGTGTTGGCATCATGTTATGCTTTAGCTATTTAAAAATAGCAGATCTACAAGCTCATATCGCGCCACCGAGTGGCGCGATACGAGCTTGTAGGTCTGCTATTTTTGAAAAATCGAAGAGCGACTGACATTTTTAGAATCTGATCTCAGGTCAGAATGGGTTCATCAGACCAGTGTGTGTCCGGCGGAAACCTCGTATGAATCTGATCTCAGGTCAGAATGGGTTAATCGCTTTTGTGATACTTTTGCACAATCGCCTCTATATCGTTTGTCCTCAGAAGAACTTTTCGTCATTAGCCTAGTGGATGAGTGACACACAAGGCCTTTGTTGTAGCCTCGCAGTCAGTCAGCACGGTGAGCTGAGGCGAACCAGTCCTGGAAACACTACGGTGTTTCATGTGGCCCTTTCTTTCACACATCACCGTGCAGACTTTCCTGGCGCTAATGAAACAATGCAGCGCTCCATTTGTGATGAGGGAAGCGCTCCATTTGCCTTGGCACACGCTCAGAAACCTCTCAGTGGTTGGCTCGGGTCGGAGAGTCTGGCGCTGCTGTACCGTAGTACCGTAGGCCAGTGCCCAAAATTGGGACTGATTTTTATACAGTATACAGTCAGTAGTAGTACACCTCACATGACATGTCCCTCCCTTTGCTTTGCGCTCCGCACGCCATCCGTCCGTACCGTAGCTCCAGGACGCAAACGACACCCGCCATTTGGACAAGGAGGCCAATTAACCCATTCTGACCTGAGATCAGATTCATAACGAGGTTTCCGCCGGACACACACTGGTCTGATGAACCCATTCTGACCTGAGATCAGATTCTAAAAATGTAAGTCGTTCTTCGATTACTCAAAAATAGCAGACCTACAAGCTCGTATCGCGCCACTCGGTGGCGCGATATGAGCTTGTAGATCTGCTATTTTTAAATAGATAAAGCATAACATGATGCTGACACCAAAATGGGTGCCCGTTCAGAATGGGTTAAAAGCCAGTGACATTCAGGCGCGGAAGACCGAGTGACATTAACATTAATTCCCGCTAAAACCCAGTGACATTACGCAGGCGATCGGCCAACAGGCACGCAGGCGGGCTACGCCCCGAGTGCCTTTTTGACCGGCTGCAAGTAACCCAAAGAGAAAGTAGGAATGGGAGGGATGGAGTGATTCTGGGAGACTTAATGGTAAAATTAAGCCTTTCAAATGTCATTAGACCTTTTTTTCTTTTTCCTTTTCTTTTGGCGGCTTTGAGATGAAGTATATAGTGTGTATACTGTGCAGAGGGGTGGCTTGGAGATTGCAGCAAAGTGAAGGGGAGGGCCGGCACCTCCCTTCAGCCGTGATCTGACTCCAGATCAGCTGAGCAGCACATTTACATGTCAGTTTTACTACTGTGTTTGTGTTGTATACATACGTATAAATACGTGAAGAATATAGGCCCCGTGCACGTCATTATTTTAAATAATGTAAGCCGAATAAAGTGAATCGAGGGAATTGTAGCGATTTTTAATGCAGACTATTCAGGATCGGCTGTGCTATAAGAGAAAGAGCTCTCTCTCTCTCTCTCTCTCTCTCTCTCTCTCTCTCTCTCCCGCCTCCATGTCATGTTTGAGTGGCAGGGGAGTGAGCCTGTGGTGAAGGGCATCTCAGGGAGAGAGGACGTTGGGGTTTGAAGGTCGTAGCACATTGCTTAGGGCAGCAATTCGTGCTGCGCTCAAGTGTGTGTGTGTGTGTCACGTGTGTGTGTGTGTGTGCGCGTGATTGTGCAATTAAGTATGCATAGTCTATACAGTACTGTGCAGCGCGCGTGCTCGTGCTCATGTATATTTGTGTATGTGTGAGTGTGTTTGGACATTTTTATGCATCTTCGCAAATGTGCTAATAGGTATACATGTGCATGGCAGCTTTATGTGTGTACCTGCCTGCCTGCGTGCATGTGTGTGTGTGTGTGTGTGTGTGTGTGTGCGTGCAGTGCACAACATGCACCCAGAGAAACATTAGGTAGAATACTCTCCATGTATGCATGCGTGCGTGCGTGCGTGGGCAGAGGGTGCAGTGTCTCTACCATGGCTGTGTGTGTGTGTGTGTGCGTGTGTGGGTAGAGGGGGGAGGGTCTCTACCATGGCTGTGTGTGTGTGCGTGCTCCTTCGACCCGGCTCCCGGCTAATCTGTTCTGCTCATTAAACTATATACAGGACTGCCCCACCCCACACCCCCACCCCCCCTCACCATCCAGCCCTGATCAGCCTACCTTATCCAATGAATTAAGAATTAAGAAGCCCGGCCCATCTTCCCCCATGCGTAAATAATCATATACTGTATATAGATTATCACCTGGGCATTGGTTCATTGCTCAAGGTTATCCGGCCTGGGGCTAGAGATTATATATTTTATTATTTTTATCACATACCCACAGCCTTATTTATTACTAAAATCCTATATACTTCATTTACCGGGATCCCCCAAGGGTCTCTACTACTCCAAATCTCTAGCCGTTGGTCTGTTTATGCCATGCCCAGCATATCGGGACGCTGGGGTTCATGTGGTTAAACATAAACGAAAAAAAGGCATTTTGATTAACTCTTTAAATAGAAGAAATTGATTTACATTACTGTCAATGAGGTGAAATGGTAAACGAAATGGGATTTCGTTGGCTGCGAACACAGCAAGATTACTCGGCCATTGTTTCATTTGTTTTTATTCCCCCTGTGTTTTGGTTCCTTGCACCTGTGAGCACCAAAGTCTGACATCAATATCGCTAGAGGGCGCTAAGTCCACGGATTTGTGTACTCTTTTATTTGTATTATAAACCCCATAGGGGGATTTTAGATTGCCTCACTTAAGAACTGTGTTTGAAAAATCAACAAATCATCACTGCCGTTTTCACTCATATGGATAATTATGAAGAATCAACTGCGAGACTGCGAGAAAACGCTACTACTACTGCTGAATTAGTTAAAATTTCGCTAGAAACGGGCTGTATCAAATATGAGTGATTGACTGTCGTAAATGATACAGAGACACCTCCCCGACAATATCGTTGAGACTGTGTGTTTATTTCTGGATCGCAATTCTCATACGAGACGATTTTAAGATGACCCCATGTTATTCTCCATAGAGAAAAACGTCTGTGAACCATAGGATGGGCGAGTGACGTCAGGACTTCGGCGCTCTATTCATTGACCAAACCACATGGTTTGTCAAGGTTATGCTCAGCGAGTGAGGTCACTTCAGCTTATGCTGATTGGTGGTCAGCTTATATATAGAGTATAGGTATGGCACCGGACCAATCAGAGCAGACTTATAACCATCTCGTGCACAACATGCATGCTTGCGCGCACAATTTTCCAGTATGATTACACACAAAGTATGCACAGTAGACAAGACATACATCTACGCACACATGCACACACACACACACATACACACACGTGCGCACATGTAAAGAGCTGTGGCTCCCTGGATGACCTGCCCCCTTCCCACCCCCATTAGCATGGCCTCTCATGCACAGCCCAAGTGTCGTATCACATCACCACCATGCACATTATGATACCACCAATAATATAATCGTTACCATGACAAATATGGTGGGATAAAAAGACTACACCCTCTCTCTCTCTCTCTCTCTCTCTCTCTCTCTCTCTCTCTCTCTCTCTCTCTCTCTCTCTTTCATTCCCCCTATGCTGTATGTGTTTTAGCTCAGTGGGCAGAGTTGGATAATTAGCAGAAAGAACAAGATGTTTTAGTTTCTCTTTGGGCCTCAAACTAATCTGCCTGTCTGTTGAGCTCTCCTGCTGGGGGAGATGATGTGTTCTGCTTCCTAATCAACGTGTTGTTGTTCTATACAGTATACAGTATAGCTCTCAGGAAAGACTGCTCAAGTCAAAACTGAATCAGGTCTTGACTTTTTGCTTCCGCCTGCCTTCGGCCTCAACAAGGTCTATGGTCTGGGCCAGGGCTATAGGGCCAAGGGGCGGCCGTGGCTCAGGAGGTAGAGCAGGTCGTCCAATGATCCCTGGGTCGGCGGTTCGAATCCCGGCTCCTCTTGTCCACATGTCGAAGTGTCCTTGGGCAAGACACTGAACCCTATACTGTACATTGCCTCCAATGAGTCGGTCGGTGTGAGCTCGCCACCATTGGTGTGCAGTGAATGTGGGAAGTGAGGACGCTGGCGTCGACTGTTCGCCGCTTCACCTCCCAATGTATGAATGAATGAACCATTGTAAAGCGCTTTGAGCACTTGGAAAAGCGCTATAAAAATGCAGTTCATTCATTAAGGTCTATATGGTCTGGGCTAAGGTCTGTGGTGTGGCGCAGGGCTATAGGAGCACATTGTTATTCAGCTGGTAGGAAAGAAACTGATCATTCTGGTGGTCTTAGTTCCGGTTCTGAACCGGAACCATTTCATATCACAAGGCCATTGCTGTAAATCTCCTGCGTAAAGAAGGGACAACACTCCGCACGCAGACGGATGGAGCTGTTTGATGCTATGTTACAGTAAATCGTGGGGGGGGGGGGGGGGTCGTCAGCGCCCTGGCTTTGTTCCAGCCATGCATGGCACATGCATTATGCACCCTTGACGGGGCAGGCGCCATGCAGGCGTGGGTGTTTTCAGCTGTGTGTGTGCGTGCGTGTGTGCGGTGTGTGACGTGCGTGCGTGTGTGTTTCTGTGTTGGTTGATAACATCTGGTTGACAGTGTTGTGTAACTTGGGTCATTATGTTTTTTTCTTTTTCTCTTTATGTTTTCACAATATTCTTTTCTCTGTAGGCCTATTATCTCTTTTACCAGCTGTTCTCTGTTCAACAGTCCGTAGCCTACGTCTCTCCGCTCTGTGTGTTTTGTCTGTTTTTCAATTGAATATCTTTTGAAAAAAAGATAAAAAAGTCTCCAAAGTGGAAGGGAGCGTGCTGGGATGGAGGAGGAGCTGAGGTAATTTCCTCTCTCGCCCCAAAGTCGTTTCTTACCCATCTGTACACCTTGACCTGACAGCCTCTCTCACACACACACACACACACACACACACGCACGCACGCACACACACACACACACACACACACACACACACACACACACACACACACACACACACACACACACACACACACACACACACACACACACACACACACACACACACACACACACACACACCACCAAAACCATTTGCAGCTTCCAGACCAGACAGACGGATGATGAGTCAGTTTGGTAGCTCACAGAGGGGAGTTGGTGTGAGGTTTCTACTCTCTGTGTTGTCCGCTGGCAGAGAGCCTTCTCAGCATGGCGGGCGGGCGGGCGGACAGACAGACAGACAGACAGGCAGACAGACAGACAGACAGACAGACAGACAGACAGACAGACAGACAGACAGACAGACAGACAGACAGACAGACAGACAGACAGACTCTCAGGTGGAGATGAGGCACGCAGTCTTTTTTACTTAATCCTGCTGGAAGGCTGCACGGTGCATGCTAATGCTTTTATTTATAACATTGTCGTGATGATTTGTCAGAAGGCACTCGGCAGCTGACACATACTACAGTGGTTTCCAAGTGTTCTGTGCCCAAGGCACACCAACGGGCAAGTCAAAATCTCAAGGCACACGTTTAGTTTGTCTGATCATTTAGCTATTTGTGGAACAAATGCGTGTGTGTGTGTGTGTGTGTGTGTGTGTGTGTGTGTGTGTGTGTGTGTGTGTGTGTGTGTGTGTGTGTGTGCGTGCGTGTGTGTGTGTGCGTGTGTGCGTGCATGTGTGTGTGTGTGTGTGTGTGCGTGCGTGCGTGCGTGCGTGCGTGCGTGTGTGCGTGCGTGCGTGCATGCTCATACTTATTAAGTTGTTTTCTTTTTGCATGGCCATAATTGGGACACCAGGTGAGAGGTCTTAGATAAATCAATGTAGGGTAACTATAGAATTCATCTCTGTAAACTGATGAGAACATGTATGGAGGGAGTGTTGCATAGTTGGACAAGTCATCATCATTTGGGAACCACCGCTCTGTTTATTCAGCTAGAACATGTTCATTATTTAATATTTATTCGAGCTTTGAGCTCAACCAATTGATGAGATGTAGCCTCTGAGATCAAAATAACAATTATTTTACATTCTCTAATTGTGTTAGACTGCAGACTTCTGGCAAATTAAGTAATGCAGATGCTTAACAATGATTGAACTCTTGATAGCGTAAGTCTCAATCCATGTTACGCTCTCATCTCGTCCATTTGGTTACCAACTCCATCATTTAGCTGGGGACCACCTGGAATCCTCTCCATCATTTAGCTGGGGACCACCTGGAATCCTCTCCATCATTTAGCTGGGGACCACCTGGAATCCTCTCCATCATTTAGCTGGGGACCACCTGGAATCCTCTCCATCATTTAGCTGGGGACCACCTGGAATCCCTTCAACGACCACCGGTGGTCCTTCAAGGACCACCTGGAATCCCTTCAAGGACCACTGGTGGTCCTTCAAGGACCACCTGGAATCCCTTCAAGGACCACTGGTGGTACCCCAGACCACTACAATGGAACCTGTACGTCTGCCGGTGTGAACGTGACGTGCCATACGAGCTACAACACAGAGCTATAGATGACGCTTCATGACAGCGAGCTCTCCGCTCCGTGCGTATAGCTGACCGTCACTCAGTCCCTGGGACTGTCAGTCAGCGTTGTTCCTGAGCGGGACACGTTAGGATGAAGTGTGTCTGGGACTGTCAGTTAGGATGCAGTGTGTCTGTGACTGTCAGTTAGGATGCAGTGTGTCTGTGACTGTCAGTCAGTGTTGTTAGGATGCAGTGTGTCTGTGACTGTCAGTCAGTGTTGTTAGGATGCAGTGTGTCTGTGACTGTCAGTTAGGATGCAGTGTGTCTGTGACTGTCAGTCAGTGTTGTTAGGATGCAGTGTGTCTGTGACTGTCAGTCAGTGTTGTTAGGATGCAGTGTGTCTGTGACTGTCAGTCAGTGTTGTTAGGATGCAGTGTGTCTGTGACTGTCAGTCAGTGTTGTTAGGATGCAGTGTGTCTGTGACTGTCAGTCAGTGTTGTTAGGATGCAGTGTGTCTGTGACTGTCAGTTAGGATGCAGTGTGTCTGTGACTGTCAGTCAGTGTTGTTAGGATGAAGTGTGTCTGGGACTGTCAGTTAGGATGCAGTGTGTCTGTGACTGTCAGTCAGTGTTGTTAGGATGCAGTGTGTCTGTGACTGTCAGTCAGTGTTGTTAGGATGCAGTGTGTCTGTGACTGTCAGTCAGTGTTGTTAGGATGCAGTGTGTCTGTGACTGTCAGTCAGTGTTGTTAGGATGCAGTGTGTCGGTGACCAGACAGACAGATGAAGGCTGTGCGGTGTCGTCCCACCTGTCCCTGTGTATCGCTCTGCACTGTTATATTAATAGTTTATATAGTGGCACACACACCCAGGGAGAATGCATCTCATTGTTATGGGCCTTATCTGCCCCGGACACTGGCAGGATTATAGGGGGGGTTTCTGTGTGCGTGCGTGCGTGTGTGGAGGGCACTATGCGATATCTCGAAAGTGCATGAGTCAAATCCCTGTGCCCTTTTGGTCCTGTTACCATGCAGAAATGTACACACACACACACACACACACACACACACACACACACACACACACAAACACACATCTGAAATAATTCAAAACAGAAACATGCTAACATTCAATCATGTTCGGGTTATAAATCTCAGTTTCGGTATTAAAAAAAAACGATTTGTCTACGAGAGCGAGCGAAACAGCCAGAAGAGAAATCTGAAATACACCTTTTTTTTCTCCCTCTTTTTATTTGTTGCGCGGCTGGGCTGGTAAACACAGAGGAGAGAGGAGGAGGAGGAGGAATTGCTTTGTGAGCGAGCGGAGCGTTCTCGCATAAAGCTTTCCGTGGTCGCAGAACGGCGAGCGTCTTTCATTAATCTCCAGACAAAAGCTCCCTGCGTCAGCAGAAGCTGCTGCCACAGAGTCAACATCACATCCCGACGAAACTTTTTAGAGAGGAGTACGAAACACCGTCGCCCAGAGACCCTCCTCCACCCTCCCTGCTAGGCTACACCTTCTCCTTTGTTTTAATTAACCCATTCTGAACGGGCACCCATTTTGGTGTTAGCATCATGTTGTGCTTTATCTATTGAAAAATAGCAGATCTACAAGCTCATATCGCGCCACCGAGTGGCGCGATACGAGCTTGTAGGTCTGCTATTTTTGAACAATCGAAGAACGACTGACATTTTTTTAAATCTGATCTCAGGTCAGAATGGGTTCATCAGACCAGTGTGTGTCCGGCGGAAACCTCGTATGAATCTGATCTCAGGTCAGAATGGGTTAAGATAGGACAATTACATGTGGGGGCATATGTATAATGAGACAAAGCACTTAGCATGTCTGGGCCTAAGTTGCTAATATTCTGTATACTGAGTGCCTAAAGTAAATCAATGTATTCCTCCCTCCTGGGTGGAACGTGCTTTCTCATTCCCCCACGCTAAAGAGGTGTATGCCCGTAATCTTGATTATAGCTTGAGCTGCCCGCCCTCTAAACTTTAATTTAAATTTAAATGTGTATAGTCTTTAGAGTCTAAAGACTATACACATTTAAATGAAAGAAATTACGGTACAAAACACACGCACGCACGCACACGCGCGCGCGGGCGGGCGCACTCACACGCATACGTACATGCTTAACCCATTCTGACCGGGCACCCATTTTGGTGTTGGCATCATGTTATGCTTCAGCTATTGAAAAATAGCAGATCTACAAGCTCATATCGCGCCACCGAGTGGCGCGATACGAGCTTGTAGGTCTGCTATTTTTGAAAAATCAAAGACACTTTTAGAATCTGATCTCAGGTCAGAATGGGTTAATAATGAAACTGTCAGGATGTAATAGACATTTTTAGAATCTGATCTCAAGTCAGAATGGGTTCATCAGACCAGTATGTCCCCAGTGGAAACCTCGTATGAATCTGATCTCAGGTCAGAATGGGTTAAAGAAAGAGAAGGAGGTATGGATTGAGCAGCGAAAAAAAGGCAAAGATTCAAGTCACAAGCCGCCGCCCGCCACCACCGCACTTCAGATCTTATCATCTGCTAAAGTGCCAGCTCCTCTCAATGGCATATATCCTCAGATGCCTCCTCCTCATCCGCATTCATCATTATGTTTAATTTACTTGAAAGTGGAGAGCGGGCACTAGGCAGGCGAGCGCACAGGGAGGTTTTTCATTCACTCTTATCTATTGCTCTAACTTTCTCCGTCTCCCTCCCTGGCGGCAGAGCTGTCGTGTGGCATTCAGTCATAGGGGACCCCTTTTGGTGTTGGCATCGTGCTATGCTTTAGCTATTGAAAAATAGCAGATCTACAAGCTCATAGCGCGCCACCGAGTGGCGCGCTATGAGCTTGTAGGGTCTGCTATTTTTGAAAATTCGAAGAACGACTGACATGGAAACATAGCCTTTTCAGAAAACTGTCAGGATGTAGAAGACATTTTGTAGAATCGTCCTCAGGTCTAGATGGGCTAATGGTGCTATACGGGGACTTCCTGAGGGTTGTTTGTCAAAGCCCAGAGCAGGACATCGGCACCCTTCAGGCTTCTGACCCTGAGCCTGTTGTCACAGTCTCAATATGATATGACCGCATTTTATCCACTTAGATCAGAGGTTCCCAACCACTGGTACTAGTACCACTGGTGGTACTATTACCACTGGTGGTACTTGAGCCCCCCTCTGGTGATACACAGAGGAGTGAGTTGCCCAAAAAAGGAGAAAAAAGACAAAAGTGGAATGAAATAATATACAGGTAGTTCTTCTGACCAAGCAATTGGTTGAAATAGGCTATCCAGCCGTGCTGAAATGAGCATGACAGCACATCTAGCCGTTAATAGAATGTTTGAGAACGGATTAAGCACATTAGAAATATCAGCAGTTGTGCTGATTAGACAGGGTTTTGTCAGAGCACAGCAGCATAATTGGCTTAGGAATGGAACAAAAAGGGCTGGTATATGCTCCTGCATTTTAACATAATGTGGTGGTACTTGGAGAGCCAAATATATTCTGAGGTGGTGCTTCAGTATAAAAAGTTGGGAACCACTGACTTAGATGACACCTTTATGCAGAGTGAGTTACAGTGCGGGTGAACAGGCGTGGTGGTCAATTAACTAGAAACGGGAAAGGAAAAACCACTGCGGGCATGACTGACTCGTGGCCCTTTTTCTGCTACTGGTTACTGTAGGTCAAGAATTGTTTGACAGCAAAAACACAGCGGTGTCAGTCTGATCAAACCCTATATACAGCTTTGGTTCTTGTATGATGCGATGGTGTCAGATAGGATGATAGACAGCCCTGCCACCCCAGCATCCAAACGTTCTGATGCAGCACTCTGGTTCAGTCTGGTGTCCACAGAGGGCCTCTCAGTCTCCACTCGCCCTCAATCAATCTGTGCCTCCAAGTATACTTACTTGCAGGCAGTACAGGCAGGTTTGACAGGCTTCAAAGCATATATTTTATCGCAAAGGTCGCAATTTATATTCAGTTTTTTTTTTTACCTCACATTATCTGCATGCCTCGCTGCCTGCCAAGATATCTACGGATATCTTAAGAGATGAAGAAGAAAAAAAGTCCCTGTTGTGGTTTTTGAATCCCTCGAGCTGTTGTTTTAATGACCTGCTATTCTTTGTGGAGTTGATTAGCGGCTCTAATAAGGCAACATTGCGGTGGTGAGGCTTGGGTTTAACGAGGCCTGCTCACAGCAGGTAAACCACAGACCTGCAGCGCCCACCGTTACACCTCAAAGCACATGTTGTTGGACC